>NC_057777.1:10985048-10986559 GCF_014825855.1 Bombus pyrosoma | reverse complement strand
GTATACGTTATAACGTAACGCTACATAACGTTATACGTTATAACGTAATGGTACATAACGTTATACGTAATACCGTAATACTACATAACGCTATACGCAATAACGTATTACCATATAACGTTATACGTTATAACGTAATGCTACATAACGTTATACGTTACATCGTAATACTGCATAACGTTATACGTTATAACGTAATGCTATATAACGTTATTCGTCGTAACGTATTACCATATAACGTTATACGTTATAACGTAATGCTATATAACGTTATACGTTATATCGTAATGCTACATAACGTATTACGTTATACCGTAATGCTACATAACGTCATACATTATATCGTAATTCTACATAACGTTATGCGTTATATCGTAATACTACATATCGTTATGCGTTATAACGTAATAGTACATTAAGTTATACGTTACATCGTAATACTACAGAACGTTATACGTTATAACGTGATGCTACATAACTTTATACGTTATAACACAATACTGCATAACGTTATACGTTATAGTCTGCTACCATATAACGTTATACGTTATACCGTAAAACTACATAACGTTATACGTTATAACGTATTGCTACATAACGTCATACGTTATATCGTGATGCTACATTACGTTATACGTTATATCGTAACACTACATATCGTTATACGTTATAACGTAATAGTACATTACGTTATACGTTATAAGGTAATGGTACATAACGTTATACGTTATACCGTAATGCTACATAATGTTACTCGTTATATCCTAATACTACATAACGATATATGTCATAATTTAATACCATATAACGTTATACGATATATCGTAATGCTACATATCGCTACACGTTATATCTCAATACTACATATCGTTATACTTTATAAAGTAATAGTACATTACGCTATACGTTATAAGGTAATGCTGCATAACGTTATACGTTATACCGTAATGCTACATAATGTTACTCGTTATATCTTAATACTATATATCGTTATACGTTATAACGTAATGCTACGTAACGTTATACGTTATACCGTAATACTACATAACGTTATACGTCATAACGTATTACCATATAACGTTATACGTTTCATCGTAATACTACATAACGATATACGTTATAACGTAATGGTACATAACGTTATACGTTATATCGTAATACTACATATCGTTATACATTATAACGTATTACCATATATTGGTATACGTTATAACGTAACGCTACATAACGTTATACGTTATAACGTAATGCTACATAACGTTATACGTAATATCGTAATACTACATATCGTTATACTTTATAACGTATTACCATATATCGGTATACGTTATAACGTAACACTACATAACGTTATACGTTATAACGTAATGCTATATAACGTTATACGTAATACCGTAATACTACATAACGCTATACGTCATAACGTATCACCATATAACGTTATACGTTATTTCGTAATGCTACATAACGTTATACGTTATAACGTTATGCTATATATCGTTATACGTTAT
>NC_057777.1:10983449-10984548 GCF_014825855.1 Bombus pyrosoma | reverse complement strand
AACGTAATACTATATAACGTTATACGTTATATCGTAATACCACATATCGTTATACAAAATATCGTAACACCACATAACGATATACGTTATAACGTAATACTACATCACGTTAAACGTCATATCGTAATACCACATAATGTTATACGTTATAGTGTAATACTATATAACGTTATACGTCATATCGTGACACCACATAACGTTATACGCTATATCGTAGCACCACATGACGTTATACGTCAGATCGTAATACCACATAACGTTATACGTTATATAGTAATACAACATGTCGTTATACCTTATTTCAAAATACCACGTAGCGTTATACGATCAAATATAATATTATAAAAAGTTATACGTCATATCGTATCACCTCATAACGTTATACGTTAGATCGTAATACCACATAATGTTATACGTTATATGGTAATACCGCATAACGTTAAACATTATATCGTGACGCTACATAGCCGTTATACGTTATAACATAGTACTATATAACGTTACACCTTATATCGCAAAACCACATTACGTCATACGTTATATCGTAACACCACATAACTATATACGTTATAACGTAATACTACATAACGTTATAAGTCATATCGTAACACCAGATAACGTTATACGTTATATCGTAGTAGCACATTACGTTATACGTCATATCGTCATAGCACATAACGTTATACGTTACATCGTAATACCATATAATGTTATACATCATATCGTAATACTATATAACGTTATACGTTATGTCGTAATACCACATAACGTTATACCTTATTTCATAATACCACGTAGCGTTATACGATATAACATAATATTATATAACGTTATACGTTATAACGTAATACCACATAACGTTATACGTCATATCGTAATACCACATAACGTTATACGTTTTAACGTAATACTACATAACGTTATACGACATATCCCAACACCACATAACGTTATACGTTATATCGTAGCACCACATGACGTTATACGTCAGATCGTAATACCACATAACGTTATACGTTATGTCGTAATACCACATAACGTTATACCTTATTTCATAATACCACGTAGCGTTATACGATATAACATAATACTATATAAC
>NC_057777.1:10981926-10982949 GCF_014825855.1 Bombus pyrosoma | reverse complement strand
CAAAACGGCTATTTATATTCATTCCAATTTTTATTTCACGCATGACGACATAATAAATTTGTTAACATATAGCGAACTTGATACCGAATATTCATTACATACGTCTAATCCATTATACCATTCGTGATTTAAGTGAATATTTACTGTCACGTTAAAAAGACAAAGAAGGTGAAACCATACTAATTACTGTACGTTCTAGCCGTTGTAAAAGTTTTTGTATGGAAGAAATATAAATAGCTTGGTGTTCTTTTCCTAATCAAATCTAGATTCTTTCTATGATAACGCAACGGAAATCATAGAAAACAACGGATATAACATAGTTGATTAAATAAATCAATAACATCATAAATTAATTATATGCATAAATCTGATATTACTTGTCTGCCAACCAACCAACCAAACAGCACAAGTTATGTGATATAAACAACCTAATGATAATCTTTCAAACACGAGTCCAAAATCAACAATGGCACAGCTTTTCTTCGAAACAGAGACGTCCAGCTGCTTTTTCTACAGTCCGTTTTCGTTATGAATCCAATAGAATTCCGTTTGGCCTAAAAAATGCACCAGCCACTTTCCAGAGACTAATGGTCTAATTCTACCTAGCCACTTAGGCAAAATTCCATACATTTGGGTGGACGCATGCACATCGTTCATTTTTACGAACATTTATATGTCGGAGATGAAAGAACACCGGAGCCTTCCTTTGGAACTTGGGGAGAATCCCGTAATATTGTAATCCGGATTTTACCATAGTCATAATTAAATAATTGTCATTGAATCCGATTGTGTTTATTCGAGATTTGTAACAATGAGCTTGGGCGCGAGGCGACAATCAGTCGCCAACGTAGCCGCGGTCAAGGGATAAACGTTTACCTAAACAAAGGCATAGAGTAACCGTATAGCTCTCCTTGAAAAAATACAGCAGCGGCGCGCGGCAGTAAACACTCCAACGGATTCTCTCCCGTGGCTTGCCACACAAAGACCGCACACTTTGAACAAGATGATTGCCAGATGTCGATA
>NC_057777.1:10979844-10981426 GCF_014825855.1 Bombus pyrosoma | reverse complement strand
GCTGATACGTGTGGTACACAGCATTTTTTTCTTTTAACGCTTTTGTCACCTTTCTATAGATTTCAGGCGTGTTAGTTTGAATCTTTACTTAATCTAGTTCAGTTTGTTTTATTATATAATTATCTTTCACTATATTATTTAGTAGTTCAATAAGCGGGTATATTATTTGGGCCTCGACAAATATTGGTGGCGGTTTTGTAATGTGGCTTGAATTAGCTATAGCTTTGCTTATCGGGTCAGCATCTATTACTTCAGTTAGCGAGCTGAAGGAATTTCTTAGTAGTAATTCTTGCAGCCATCGCTGCTTTTCTATATCTAGGTTGTCTGTTGCACTTGTGTTTAGTATAGTTTTATGTTTCTTATTTGTCTTTGCTATTTTCCATGTTTCGTCTTGGTAATATCTTTCGTTGTCATGGTTTTGCTCCTCCTGTCTCGACTGTTCTTCCGTTTCTTCTATAGCCATGTCGTTTTGGTTGTTGTTGCTTTGTTGTTGTTATTTTAGGCTTGGTAAGTCTACCGATCTGCTTATATAGTGCATTTCACCTTTGGTTGTAATTTTTATTGTTGGTATCTGCTGCATTTTTAAACTTCACCTCTCTATCACTATTAACTTTGTTTCTCTTCGAACACTTCACCGGAGCACACGACCGATTAGACACGTCCGTCCACCTCGGTTGCCCGAGCAGGAGTCTCCGTGTGGTATTGGTTTCTTCATTTTTCCAATTTTTTTTTGCTTCCCTTAATAATCTATTTTTAATAATCTATAATATAAGCATCGAAAAAAAAGAAATGTTTTAGTATTACGCGACTATTACCATACATTATATCATTCTCATTTTTACACACATCTGTTTTTTTAATATTCTTTTTTTTGTACGTTAAGAGCAAATAACAAAACTGCTTACTTCAGTCAACTCTCATACCACGTTGAGTGCACTCGTTCTCGTCCCATAAACGCTCCATAGCATTCGCAGACGACCTAATCATCTACGTAACAGGCCGCAAAACAAAAACGATAAGAACAGAACTCCAAGAACTGTTCGAAAAAATTAACGATTACTACTAATCACGATTAACGATTACTTACATGGAAACTAAAAATCAATGCAAGCAAATGCGAAACCATACTATTTAGACCTAAATCAAGTGAAATAGGCCCAATAGAAAGGGAACATTGTAAAAATTTCCAAATAAAAGAAAAAGCAAACGAAGGAGAGCCCATACCCCACAAAAACTGTGTAAAGTACCTAGGAGTACACATAGACGAGAGACTAAACTTCAAGCAACACATTGAAATCCAACTCTCCAAAGCAAGCAAAGCATTTTGGAAAACAAGAAGACTATTCTACTCCAAACATCTCAACAGCAAAGTAAAAATCCTGAGCTACCAATCACTAATCAGACCAATCTTAACCTACGGCTGCCCAATTTGGTACAATATATCAGCTTCCCAAATGGAAAAAATGCGCGTTTTCGAAAGAAAATGCATCAGGGCTTGCTTGAGCACCTACAGATCTGAACACAGCGGATTCAGAAAATACGTCAAAAATAAAAGAATATACGATTTAGCCAACATCCACCG
>NC_057777.1:10975066-10979344 GCF_014825855.1 Bombus pyrosoma | reverse complement strand
TATGTCGTAGTACCACATAAGGTTATACGTTATAACGAAACACCACATAACGTTATACGTTATATCGTAATACTATATAACGTTACACCCTATATCGTAATACCGGATAACGTTATACGTTATAACGTAATACCATATAGCGTTACACATTATATCGTAATACCACATAACGTTATACGTTAGATCGTAATACCACATAACGTCATACGTCATATCGTAATACCACATAACGTTATACGTCATATCCTTATACCACGTGGCGTTATACGATATAACATAATAGTATATAACGTTATACGTCATATCGTAACACCACATAACGTGATACGTTATAACGTAATACTATAAAACGTAATACGTCATACCGTAACACCACATAACGTTATACGTTATATCGTAGTACCACATAACGTTACACGTCATATCGCAGTACTACATAACGTTATACGTTATAACGTAATACCATACAACGTTATACCATATATCGTAATACAACATGACGTTATACCTTATTTCAAAATACCACGTAGCGTTATACGATCTAATATAATAGTATATAAAGTTATACGTCATATCGTAACACCAAATAACGTTATACCTTATATCCTAATACCACATAATGTTATACGTTATATCGTAATACCGCATAGCGTTAAACATTATATCGTAACGCTACATAACGTTATACGTTATAACATAGTACTATATATCGTTACACCTTATATCGCAAAACCACATTACGTTATACGTCATATCGTAATACCGCATAACGTTACACGTTCATCGTATTGCTATATAACGTTACACCTTATATAGTAATACCACATAACGTTATACGTCATATCCTTATACCACGTAGCGTTATACGATATAACATTATACTATATAACATTATACGAAATAGCGTAATACTATATAACTTTATACCTTATTTCATAATAAAATGTAGCATTATACGTTATAACGTAACACCGCATAATGCTATACGTTATATCGTAATACCACATAACGTTATACGTCATATCGTATTGCTATATGGCGTTATACGTTATATCCTAATACTACATTACGTTCTACGTCATATCGTAACACCACATAACGTTATACGTTATAACGCAATATTATATAACGTTTACGTTATATCGTAATACTATATAACGTTACACCTTATATCGTAATACCGCATAACGTTATACGTTATAACGTAATACTATATAGCGTTACACATTATGTCGTAATACCGCATAACGTTATACGTTATATTGTAACACCACATAACGTTATTCGTTATTTCGTATTGCTATATGACGCTATACGTCATATCGTAACACCACAAAACGTTATACGTCATATCGTAGTACCATATAACGATATACGTCATATCGCAGTACTACATAACGTTATACGTTATAACGTAATACCATGCATTGTTATACGATATATCGTAATACAACAAAACGTTATACCTTATTTCATAATACCACGTAGCGTTATACGATATAACAAATTACTATATAACGTTATGCTAAATGGCGTAATAGCATATAACGTTATACGTCATATCGTAATACCACATAACGATATACGTTATATCGTAATGCCACATAACGTTATAAGTTCTATCGTACTACTATATAACGTTGCACGTCATATCGTTAGTCCATATAACGTTACACGTTATAACGTAATAACACATAACGTTATACGTCATATCGTAATACCACATAACGTGATACGTTATAACGTAATACTATAAAACGTAATACGTCATACCGTAACACCACATAACGTCATACGTTATATCGTAGTACCACATAACGTTATACGTTATATCGCATTGCTATATGACGTTATACGTTATATCCTAATACTACATTACGTTGTACGTAATATCGTAACACCACATAACGTTATACGTTATATCGTAATACCACATAACGTTATACCTTATTTGATAATACCATGTAGGGTTATACGATATAACATAATACTGTATAACGTTACACTAAATAGCGTAATACCATATAACGTTATACGTCATATCGAAATACCACATAACGTTATACGTTCTGTCGAGTTGATATATGACGTTATACGATATATCCAAATACTACATTACGTTATACGTTCTACCGTAATGCCACATAACGTCATACCTTATTTCAAAATACCACGTAGCGTTATACGATATAACATAATACTATATAACGTTATACTAAATATCGTAATGCCACATAAAGTCACACCTTATTTCATAATACCACTTAGCGGTGTACGATATAACATAATACTATATAACGTTATACTAAATAGCGTAATACCATATAACGTTATACGTCATATCGTAGTACCACATAACGTTATACGTCATATCGCAGTACTACATAACGTCATACGTTATAACGTAATACCATACAACGTTACACGTTATCTCGTAAAACAACATAACTTTATACCTTATTTCATAATACCACGTAGCGTTATACGATATAACATAATACTACATAACGTTATACGTTATGTCGTATTGATATATGACGTTATACGATATTTCCAAATACTACATTACGTTATACGTTATATCGTAACACCACATTACGTTATACGTTATATCGTACTGCTATATGACGTTATACGTTATATCCTAATACTACATTCCGTTAAACGTTATATCGTAATACCACATAACGTTATTCCTTTTTTCATAATGCCATGTAGCGTTATACGATATAACATAATACTATATAACGTTATACGTTATATCGTAACACCACATAACGTTATACGTTATATCGTAATACCATATAACGTTATACGTTATATCGTATTGCTACATGACGTTATACGTTATATCCTGTTATTACATTACGTTATACGTATAATCGTAATACCACATAACGTTATACGTTATAACGTAATACCATACAATGTTATACGTTATATCGTAATACAACATGACGTTATACCTTATTTCATAATACCACGTAGCGTTATACGATATAACATAATAGTATACAACGTTATACGTCATATCGTAACACCTCATAACGTTATACGTTAGATCGTAATATCACATAACGTTATATGTTATTTCGTAACACCACATAACGTTATATGTTATATCGTAATAGCACATAACGTAATACGTTATATCGTATTGCTATATGACGTTATACGTTATATCGTAATACCGCATAACGTTACACGGTCTATCGTAGTACCACATAACGTTATACGTCAAATCGCAGTACTACATAACGTTATACGTAATAACGTAATACCATAAAACGTTACATGTTATCTCGTAAAACAACATAACTATATACCTTATTTCATAATACCACGTAGCGTTATACGATATAACATAACACTACATAACGTTGTACTAAGTACCGTAATACCATATAACGTTATACGTTATGTCGTAACATCACAAAACGTTATACGGTCTATCGTAGTACCACATAACGTTATACGTCAAATCGCAGTACTACATAACGTTATACGTTATAACGTAATACTATCCAACGTTAAACGTTCTATCGTAACGCCACATAACGTTACACCTTATTTCATAATACCACGTAGCGTTATACGATACAACATAATACTATATAACGTTATGCTAAATAGCGTAATACCATATAACTTTATACGTCATATCGTAATACCACATAACGTTATACGTTATATCGTAATACGACATAACGTTATACGTTCTATCGTAATACTATATAACGTTGCACGTCATATCGTAAGTCCACATAACGTTATATGTTATGACGTAATATCACATAACGTTATGCGTCATATCGTAATACAAAATAACGTTATACCTTATATGGTAGTACCACATAACGTTATACGCTATATCGTAATACCGCATAACGTTATACATTATATCGTAGTACCATATAACGTTATACGTCATATCGCAGTACTACATAACGTTATACGTTATAACGCAATACAATACAATGTTATACGTTATATCGTAATACAACATGACGTTATACGTTATATCGTAATGCCACATAACGTTATACCATATTTCAAACTACCACGTAGCGCTATACGATATAACATAATACCATATAACGTTATACGTCATATCGTAATACCTCATAACGTTATACGTTATAACGAAACACCACATAACGTTATACGTTATATCGTAATACTATATAACGTTATACGTCATACCGTAACACCACATAACGTTATACGTTCCAACGTAATACCACATAACGTTATACATCACATCTCTTATACCACATA
>NC_057777.1:10971252-10974566 GCF_014825855.1 Bombus pyrosoma | reverse complement strand
ACGTTATGTCGTAATACTACATATCGTTTTACGTTATATAGTAGTACCATATAACGTTATACGTTATATCGTAGTACTATATAACGTTTTACGTTATAACGCGATATTACATAACGTTATACGCTATAACGTAATTCTGCATAACGTTATACGATATAACGTAATACTACATATCGTTATACGTTATATCGTAGTACCAGATAACGTTATACGTTATGTTGTAATACTATATAACGTTGTACGCTATAACGTAACACTACATAACGTTATACGTTATATCGCGATACTACATAACGTTATACGCTATAACGTAATGCTACATAACGTTATACGTCATATTGTAATGCTACATAATGATATACGTTATATCGTAGCACCATATAATGTTATACGTTATATCGTATTACTCTATAACGTTATACGTTATAACGTAATTCTGCATAACGTTATACGTTATATGGTATTACTATATAACGTTATACGTTATGACGGAATTCTACATAACGTTATACGTTATAACGTAATACTACATATCGTTATACGTTATATCGTAGTACCAGATAACGTTATGCGTTATATGGCATTACTATATAACGTTATACGTTATAACGCGATACTACATAACGTTATACGTTATAACGTAATTCTACATAACGTTATACGCTATAACGTAATACCATATATAGTTATACGTTATAACGTAACACTACATATCGTTATACGTTATATCGTAGTACCGTATAACGTTATACGTTATATCGTACTACTACATAACGTTATAGGTTATTTTATATTACTATATAGCGTTATACATTGTTACGTAGTACTACGTAACGTTATACGTTATAACGTAATACTACATATCGTTATACGTTATGACGTAATACTACATACCGTTATACGTTATATCGTAGTACCATATAACATTATACGTTATATCGTATTACTATATAACGTTATACGTTATAACGTAATTCTGCATAACGTTATACGTTATATGGTATTACTATATAGCGTTATACGTTATGACGGAATTCTACATAACGTTATACGTTATAACGTAATACTACATATCGTTATACGTTATATCGTAGTACCACATAACGTTATACGTTATATGGCATTACTATATATCGTTATACGTTATATCGTAGTACCATATAACGTTATACGTTATATCGTATTACTATATAACGTTATACGTTATAACGTAATTCTGCATAACGTTATATGTTATATGGTATTACTATATAACGTTATACGTTATGACGGAATTCTACATAACGTTATACGTTGTATCGTATTACTATATAACGTTATACGTTATAACGTAATTCTGCATAACGTTATACGTTATATGGTATTACTATATAACGTTATACGTTATATCGTAGTACCATATATCGTTATACGTTATATCGTATTACTATATAACGTTATACGTTATAACGTAATTCTACATAACGTTATACGTTACATCGTAGTACTATATATCGTTATACGTTTTAACGTAACACTACATAACGTTATATGCTATAACGTAATACCACATAACGTTATACACTGTATCGTAATGCTACATAACGTTATGCGTTACATCGTAATACGATATAACGTTTTACGTTATAACGCGATACTACATAACGTTATACGCTATAACGTAATTCTGCATAACGTTATACGTTATATCGTAATACTATATAGCGTTATACGTTATTACGTAATACTACATAACGTTATACGTTATTTTATAAAACTATATAGCGTTATACGTTGTTACGTAGTACTACATAACGTTATCCGTTATAATGTAATACTACATATCGTTATACGATATATCGAAGTACCATATTACGTTATACGTTATATGGTATTACTATATAACGTTATACGTTATATCGTAATGCTACATCACGTTATACGTTATAAGGTAATACTACATACCGTTATACGTTATATCGTAGCACCACATAACGTTGTAAGTTGTATCCTAATACTACATTACGTTATACATTATATCGTAATACTATATAACGTTATACGTTATAACGTAATACTACATAACGTTATACGTTATTTTATAAAACTATATAGCGTTATACGTTGTTACGTAGTACTACATAACGTTATACGTTATTTTATAAAACTATATAGCGTTATACGTTGTTACGTAGTACTACATAACGTTATCCGTTATAATGTAATACTACATATCGTTATACGTTATATCGAAGTACCATATTACGTTATACGTTATATGGTATTACTATATAACGTTATACGCTATAACGTAATACTACATAACGTTATACGTTTTATCGTAATGCTACATAACGTTATACGTTATATCGTAAGACAATATAACGTTATACGTCATATCGTAATACTATATAACGTTATACGCTATAACGTAATACTACATAACGTTATACGTTATATCGTAATGCTACATAACGTTATACGTTATATCGTAATACAATATAACGTTATACGTTGTAACGTAGTACTACATAACGTTATTCGTTATATCGTAATGCTACATAACGTTATACGTTGTAACGTAGTACTACATAACGTTATACGTTATATCGTAACGCTACATAACGTTATTCGTTATAACGTAACACTACATATCGTTATACGTTATAACGTAACACTACATAACGTTATGCCTTATATCGTAATACAACATACCGTTATACGTTATATCGCATTACCATATATCGTTATACGTTATAACGTAACACTACATATCGATATACGTTATATCGTAATACTATATAACGTTATACGTTGTAACGTAGTACTACATAACGTTATACGCTATAACGTATTACTACATAACGTTATTCGTTATAACGTAACACTACATATCGTTATACGTTAAAACGTAACACTACATAACGTTATACCTTATATCGTAATACAACATATCGTTATACGTTATAACGTAACAGTACATAACGTTATACGTTATATCGGAATACTACATAGCGTTATACGCTATAACGTAATGCTACGTAACGTTTTACGTTATATCGTAATACTACATACCGTTATACGTTATATCGTAATTGTATATATCGTTGTACGTTTTAACGTAAAACTACTTAAGGTTATACGTTATAACGTAATACTACATAACGTTATACCCCATAACGTAATGCTACATGACGTTATACGTTATATCGTAATGCTACATAACGTTATACGTTATATCGTAATACTATATAGCGTTATACGTTGTTACGTAATACTACATTACGTTATACGTTATATAGTAATACTACATATCGTTATATGTTATATCGTAA
>NC_057777.1:10969602-10970752 GCF_014825855.1 Bombus pyrosoma | reverse complement strand
TGACAGTGCAAATCTTCGATGCGGACGATTGTTTCCGATGTTGTTATTATTGCTCGGGGGACGAACATTGTTTCGATTAAAATTATTCGGAGGTGTCGGACGTTGGTATCGCATTCTATCGTTTATTCGTTTTAACTTATGCGTTGCTCGGACTACTTGGCGATACACATTTTCTAAGGAATTGTATCCTGCTATTTTTCCTCTCAAATTTACCTCGTTCGGAAGTCCCCTTACGAAAGCCTCCCTTGTATCCCAATCTATTGTATCTAAGACATCTTGAGATATGATGCCGTACTCACACCTTTCATCGTCTATTACTGCTAACCTAAGATTTCTAACGCGGTCCATATAGTCCAATATATCTTCCCCTGGTCGCTGGAAAACCGTCGCTAATTCGCCCTTATATTCGTTAACCGTTTTTCCAGGCCCGAACATATCTTTTAATTTATTTCCAAAATCGTTTAAACTTACCAGCTCGGTGTCTTCCACAGCGAGGAACGCGTGTCCGCGAAGCTTATTCATTAATAATTTTACTAATTGAGGCTCTTGATATTTAGGAATCATATTTCGTGCACGCTCGCACGCTCTTAAAAATTGAAATACTGACGATCGATGTCCATCAAATATGGGTACTGATTCGATTGCGTCCTTTAATTTAATTGGTTGGGAGTTACCCCCTGTCGGTATTGTCTCTTCCTCGATTATCGGGGGTGGTGTAGGTGTCGCGGGTTCTTGCTTTGTCTTTATTGAACGCATTTCGTCTCGTAATTCATGAAGTTTTGTACGGAAATTTGCATCCCATGCTTTAAGTTTCTCTGATAATGTCAAGACCACGTCTTCGTCTAATGATTCTAGTGCGGTCGCCATATTTTCTTAAGTATATATTTTATCAGTAGCCATAATAACTTTAATCCTCTGTGGAGCGTATCCCACCAATCATAACAACTTTAATCCTCCGTGAAGCGTATCCCACCGCTTGCCACCAAAAATTTTTTTATACTGTTACGTTTTGACTTATATATTTTTAAATTATCTCTATCGCTAGTTTGATCGAGAAGGAAAAGGAATGATAGTAGTTGAAATATAAATTTAAACATCCAATTAATACGGTAGTTGCTGCCACCAGAAATAGTCTAATGGACTATTTCGA
>NC_057777.1:10967711-10969102 GCF_014825855.1 Bombus pyrosoma | reverse complement strand
GGAAAACCTATTTATCACGGCAGCCTACGCAACCTACGGGAACCAAAAAGAATTTAACGACGAATTCAACAATCTCTTCGAAATTTTACAGCTCGATAAACAGGAAAACTACTATATAATAGCGGGCGACCTTAACGCAAAACACACAAGCTGGAAAAACGATATAAACAATACGAGAGGAAACTTCATTAGAAACTGGTTAGACAATAAAAGCATACTCTACAAAACAAACCTTTACAGCTCCGAACTACCCTCCTACCCAAAAGCAGGCTCATACCTGGACATATGCCTAGCAGATGCGCGACTAAAATTCCAAGACCTGCGACCAAATAACACCCTCAAAACCCTAGACTATGACAGCGACAATAACGCCATAAAATTTCAAATAAGCAAGAATACATCCGACCATTTAACACTTGAGACGCAGACCGAAACCCCCAGGTTTAATTACAAAAAGACAGATTGGAAAAAATTCCAAAAAATTCTGGAACAAAATTGCGACCTGAAAATCTACAACAACGCCAACCTAACAAACAGACAAATCGACTCATTCATAGACGAAATAGAAAAACATATACAAATCGCTCTTCAAAGATCCGTACCAAACCTAAAACAAAAAAATTCTTGCGAGCCCTATATCAACAACAAAATAAAAAAACTACAACGAGACAAAAGTTACATACTCTCCAAATTGAACAATACAAAATATAACTATTCTTACGACAAACGAGAAGACTTAGAATTCCCAAAGTACCTACTATACAAAATAAAATTACAACTAAAACAAGAATTCGCAATCTCTATAAATCAATACTGGACAAACAAAATAGGAAATATCTCGAAAAAAGACTCTGCCAGCATGTTCCCGCAGATAAATCAAATCTTCAGACCAAAAGAACAAAACCCCATACCACCTCTCAAACTACCCCCAGAAAAAGCCTCCCTCATCCAAGAAGCAGGTATAGCGATACACAACACCAACAAAGACTCCGAGGATAATTTCGTAATATCTAAAACAACGGAAAAATTAGACATTATCGGCACCCACTTCTCCAAAACCCACACACAAAACGACCACATGGGTCGAGAACAACTAAACAGAATTATCATCGCCGAAACAAACAAGCTCAAAAACATAATAGAACAAGACAGAGCACTAAATAAAACAGTCTGTACATTCTCAAACGAAAATACCGCGGACAACCCCAAACACCCAGAAACAGAAATAAACTATTTCACAACTTACAACCAACTAAAAATTATCTTCTCGAAATTAAACAATAAAAAATCCTCCGGCTTCGACGGCATCCCAAACATATTGCTCAAACGATTACCCGATAAAATAAAATGGTACTACACAGTACTATTTAACAATGCACTAAACAACACGT
>NC_057777.1:10965902-10967211 GCF_014825855.1 Bombus pyrosoma | reverse complement strand
ATGGTTTGGGCCGGCATTAGTTGTTTAGGCAAGACAAGTATCAAGTTTATCGTTAGGAGAATGAGTAGTGTCCGATACATAAATTTAATCAAAGAACAAATAAATAATCATGCAGAACGCGTTTCTAGGCCTGATTACGTCTTTCAACAAGCTTATGCACCTGTAAACACATCAAGATTGATCCAATCATACTTTAATGGAAATAATATATCTATTTTGCCGTGGCCTGGATGCTCCCCGGACCTTAATATTATTAAAAATTGCTGGGCAGAACTTGTTCACGGCGTATACGCGAATGGGATACGTTAAGTCAAAATTACATCCAGAAACTATATAAATCGATAGCAAATCGTGCAATACAAATAATAGAAAATAAAGGGGGATGTACCCATTATTAAATAAGTATATACGTTTGATAAGTAATTATTGTTAGTTACAATTTATGTTGATTATTAGTTTCTTATTGCACATGTGCTATCGTTCTTAAAATAAAACAATTTTTTTTTGTTACACACTAAACCTCATAATATTTTTAATTATTTTCAACGAACCACATATCCTGAGCTCATAATGTTTTAGTATTCTACGTTACAGACGAAAAACTTTACACGCGTTATTGAAAAATTAAAGATAGCACATCTGGGCTATCTTTTTGGCGAGGAGTGTAGTAAGAGGGAAGACAGTGTTCCGTGTCAGCCATCCTTTTTTTCCCTGACCACCGATCAATAGGAATACGTTTGTCGCGGGCCAATCAGCGTGTACCGTTCGTTTGGCTGCCTATCGCACTGCAATGCGATGCCACCGGCATAATGCCGTACGCATGCTTAGGACAACCTCGTCGATGGCCGCCGCGTACCCGTGTCAACGTAATGTTCGTGAAGGTTAGTTTATTTAAATAACATTGTTGAGTATATAGTACATTTGTATTTTTGTATATTTGTATATATATGTCGGAGATGAAAGAACACCGAAGCCCTCCTTTGGAACCTTGGGAAGGTCCCGTAATGTTGTAATCTAGATTCTACCATAGCCGTAATTAAACAATTGTCATTCAACCCGATTGTACTTATTTGAGATTCGTGACAGTGAGCTTGGGCTCGAGGCGACAACCAGTCGCCAACGTAGCCGCGGTCAAGGGATAAACGTTTACCTAAACAAAGGCATAGAGTAACCGTATAGCTCTCCTTGAAAAAATACAGCAGCGGCACGCGGCAGTAAACACTCCAACGGATTCTGTCCCGTGGCTTGCTACACAAAGACCGCATCCTTTGAACAAGATGATTGCCAGATGTCGATGCATCTCCATAGT
>NC_057777.1:10953412-10965402 GCF_014825855.1 Bombus pyrosoma | reverse complement strand
ACCGTATAGCTCTCCTTGAAAAAATACAGCAGCGGCACGCGGCAGTAAACACTCCAACGGATTCTGTCCCGTGGCTTGCTACACAAAGACCGCATCCTTTGAACAAGATGATTGCCAGATGTCGATGCATCTCCATAGTACATATTCAGCTAGCCTAAGGACCCGCTATAAATCTTAGAATTTATTTAGCTGAGGTTCGCCAAACTGACAAACAGTCTTAGCCTTCGCAACTACTAAATTTGTCACCTACGGCGGAGAGATATGAGAAATCTTCTTTTCTCACGTACGACGCTTCGCTAACAACTCTCTCTCTCTCAAGGGTGGCTAGCATCCTTTTCCAACCACCAATATGGAAATTGACCAATTAACAACCACGTCAATTTCCCTCACCTTCTGGACGAAGGCATCGCTCCACGAATCCAAAGATCTCGTGCCCTTAGACACACCCCGTCATAGTTTTCCTCTGTGGCATCATCGCGACGGAAAGGCATTCTCTTGTGCGACCTCATCGACAAGAAAGTATAACGTCTTTACGAATTTTCCACGTTTGATAACCAAGAGTCGGATTTAGAGTTTGTGAGAATATACATCTGTTATCCCGTTGACCGCGGATTCGTCATCGGACCTGGGGTCACTGTGACTAACTTCGCGAGCGCACAACCACCGTGATAAGCCACCAAGATTGTAACACCTTCATCGCAGCAATAAACTTCACCTGTGTCGTACCGCATCAATGGCTAACCCTCGTGAAGATTCATTAGACGCCCACGACCCTAATCCCAGCGCTTCTCCGACATATATATATAAATAGATAAATCAATTAATCAGCAATATAATATGTAATTACTGCCGCATGTCTCCAGTGATGGAAAAGAATTTACGGCGAATGGTTTCGCAGTGTCGCCGTTATTACACGTGGGTACAACGAGTCGGTGCTTGCGGGATCTAAGTATTTCTATGTAGGCACATTATGCCTGCCTCGTCTCTGTCACAGACGGAATGCCACAGACGAAATCCGACCAAACAAAGCGATAAGATAGCAAAGTTCCAAGCGCGTTACCATCAGGATAACATCCGATCATTCTATCTATTACGTCGCGTGGGACATCTGCACGCCATCCCTCGCTACCTGGCAGCCAACGACCAACCTACAGTCTTCCCGATTCTCAATAGACCCAAAGACCGACCATAAAACGTTAACTTTTAGCTTCATTGTTTCCACACATGTTTGGCAGTCAAGTTGCATGTCTGCAGAAGTTTCTAATTCTATAAGTATTTTCAGTTTATGGCTGGGTCTTGGCAAAGGCCTTGGGTTTATTAGGCGCTCTTAAAAATCACGGAGAAAGCGGACAGTCACCAGATGGGAAAAGCTAACACATGTCTATCGGAAAAGGCTGTTTTTCGTCAGGAGCAAAGTCCACCCCCGCACTACGTTGGTGGGAGACTTCTGCATATCCTGTTCATTAGAGTGGGTCATCACCAATCGGCATCGCGGATCGTTACCCTCACTTCCTGGACGAAAGGTGTGAACAACGAATCCGCGTTCTTCGGTCAAAGGGCACACCCACACCAAGCTTTCCTCCGAGACACCTTAAGAGCAGTTCGGGACTATCGAGCAAGTGGCCCAGGAGTCATAAGTGTTCGGTCGAAGACAGTCAGTCTTGAACAGTCACCTCTAGAGCTCAGAAGTGTATTGCAAACGAAAAAAAAAAATAAAGTTTCTTTTCCTTAAATTTTTTTTTATTTTACGTGACATCTCCGTCGTCTTCTTAGTTCTTGTTTCCTTTCCTAAAATTATCTTGCTTTCATAATTTTTTTACACACCTCCTTAAATGCGTCCAAGATTCCTCTCGTCCGATAACCTTTTCAATCATGTTTTTAGATGTAAGAATTCCTCCTACACGATTTTCTAGTGCCGCTCTGCAGTACGCCTACAGTACAATTGAACGTGGCATGTTCGTCGTCACAGTCCCAGAATCTGTTATTGGTATCTTTATTTATGCGTTTACGGTAGGCGTTAAAGATACCGTGTCCTGTTAAAATCTAAAAAGTGGAACCATTATATACTGTTATACTGGAGCCATTCTTCTCTCCATTCGTTTTCGGCTTCTTCTTCAATCTTCTTAACAGCTTCGGTGGAATTATTTCTTGTCCTATCTATTATTGATCGGGTGGTGTACAGATGTTCGCGTACCATTTTTTATTATGTTCGGATTCTTTTTCAGCGCAGCTGTGTCTTGATGCAGATAGTTGCTTGTAATACATAAGCCTGCGGGAGAAACTGTCCTCTACGCCGTTGAAGTATTTTTTTTTTAATTTTTTCCCCATTTCAGCGAGCGAGCCCATACCGGGACCGCACATAATATCACGGACTCCCGCAATTTGTAGTATAATAACTTCACCGAATACGAAGGCCCATTTATATTAGGGAGAAGGCTACTTACCGCTTCAGTAAATGCGTCAGCTTTTCCACAGACTTCTTTCAGGTGTAAGAAGCAACGCCGTAGGTTATCCATTTCAACCGCCAACTATCTGATAATCTTTTTTGTGGTTATTCTTGTATCTCCTACATCTATCTGCATAACTTTCTGAGGCAATTACGAGTGTTGTGATAGATACCGAAGGAACACTAGAATGTGTTCAACAATAATAACTAATTTATTAACGTGTAACAAAATAACAGTCAACGGCGAATGTCGATTGACGAGTAACAAAATGACAGTCGTCGGTTTTGTTTCGCACAGACACGAGAGACGTTACGCGCTTCGCAGCTCGAAACCGAATGAATCTTTTGAGAACAAACGAATTCTTCCCTTAGATACCCATCGATATCCCCACTAGCATGCGTTTATTAGATGTACCGCGGCGGTTGCCGCATATGTGTTCTTCCGAGGATTCGAAGGAACAAGCATAGGGATATCGATGGTACATTGAGCACGTCGATGTTGCGCTTTGGCAGCCTAACGCTTTGTATCGCGAAGCCGACGGAAAGTTACGTGGCGGGTGCCGCCACATTTCGAAATCAGGCTCATTAATGAAATAGTACTAGCATTAGAAAACAAACAATACTGTACAGCCCTCTTTATGGACATCGAGAAAGCATTTGACAAAATAAACCACGAAAGCCTGCTACAAACAATCAGAAAACAATTCCCGGAGCAAATATTCCAATTAATAAAATCCTACTTAAGAAGCAGAACCTTTGTAATAAAAATCAAGGACACATACTCTGAAGTTAAAGACATCAAGGCAGGGGTTCCGCAAGGAAGCGTCCTAGGACCAATAATATACACACTATACACGGCCAACATACCAACATCTACCAATAGCAAAATACTGACATTCGCGGACGATACAGCTGTACTAGTCAGGCACACTAACCCAGAAACAACAGTCACATTACTACAAGAACACATCACAAAAATAGAAAAGTGGCTACAAGTTAAACAAATAAAAGCAAACCCCAACAAATGCAACCATATTACATTCACATTGCGAAAGCATCCTAGACGCCATCAAACATCCTACTGAACGGCACGCACATAACACAAACAAGACAAGTCAAATACCTAGGACTCCACATAGATACACAACTCACATGGAAACAGCATATTAAATCAATAATAGACAAAATACAGACAACAAGGAGACAAATGCATTGGCCAACAAGTCGAAAATCCGAACTAAGCATAGAAAATAAACTAAAGATATACAAAACAATTATAAAACCAATCTGGACATACGGAATACCACTATGGGGGACAGCGTGATGTCCTCGACCTGGGAGACTCTAATGCTCACTCCTCGCAATGGGGGAACAACAAGGACGGAAACTCGTGGTCAGGTGCTGTCAGATTGGGCTGCAGGCCTCGGGCTCTTACTTAGCAGACGCTCAACCAGCACATGCGTGGCGTGGAGAGGGTGTTCCGTCGTCAATGTTACATAGGGCACCCCCAATGCGTTCCGACGGGTCTCAGGCTGGAGAATAGCTGAGGGGGTTGAGACTCTCTCAGACCACCCCTATATATTCATGGTGGTCGGGCCGGAGACAATGCCAGAGACAGCGAGATTCTGCAGGCAGCAGCTATTGTCGCGACCTGGAACTGGGGTTAGGTTGGGGTTAGGATCCTTTGTCACCCCTCAATATCCCCACTATCCACGCGTTTGTTAGGCGTCCGCGACCGTTGTCACGCACGCCTTCTTTTCGAACATTCGGCGGAAGAATCGTTGGGATATTGATGATGATCATTAGGCACTTTGGCGATATACATTGTCGCCGAGTGCCGCCATATCTTTATCTCCGTCATCAGTCCATCGGATTTAAAAGTGTGCCAGTCGTGATACCTGCATAGTCAGCATCGCTAAAGGTTTCGAGACTGCCTGCTTTCGTATATAAGAGTCCCATGTCTGCGGTCCCTTTTATGTAGCGCAAAATTCGTTTGACTAATTTCCACTGATACTTGTTTGGATTCTCTAAATGTCCCGACGCTATATTTATTGCAAAACTAATGTCTGGCCTACTTACGGTTTGTAAAAACATTAAGTTTCCTACGGCTTCTCTGTATGGTGCGTTACAATCATAATTGCCTATGTTACTTTCGCTCCAATTAGTCTCCATAGGTGTAGAAACACTGTTTGCCCCATTCATATTAAATTTCTCTACAAGAATCCACGTCTTATTCTCATGGTGCGATTTCATTTCATCATGCATAGACGTTTTCCATAACTCTTTCTTTTCGGATCTCATCGCTTCGTTAAAATCCACCGGTAATTTTTCCGCTACTGTACGTTACTGGGCTACCATAAAAATCGGTTCGTTTGATCTTACCTCTATTCCTCAATTGTCTCACATTCTCGCTGGTTACATGAAAAACAACTCATGTTCACTCTCTGCACTTTCATACGTACATGCTCTATCGCTCTGCGCACACACATCTTCGCGCTCGACAATTTTCGGTAAACTCAAATTAACAAATTTCGTAGTTTCTAGTTCGGGCTTAAATATTACGTCACAGCTCAATATTACGTTTCTTACAGTCGGCACGTACACTCGATATCCTTTGTTAGCCTTTTTGTCAAGTTTTCTTCTCTTTTCCGCAGGTATGTGTACAAAGCACTCAGTACCGAAAACCCTAAACTTTTCTAAATCAGACGGTTTCCTGTGCCACAGTTCATATGGTGTTTTATTTTCCTGTCTTGTCGGCCCAGTCTTGTTTATGACATAAACTGCTGTGTTTATGGTTTCGGCCCATAAAAACAGCGGTAGATTTGGTTTCGATTGTAGCATCAACCGCCTGCTTCTACCATCATTCTATTTCCTCTTTCTGCGACACCGTTCTGTTCAG
This sequence comes from Bombus pyrosoma, assembly GCF_014825855.1. NCBI lineage: Eukaryota > Metazoa > Arthropoda > Insecta > Hymenoptera > Apidae > Bombus > Bombus pyrosoma. The sequence goes on along the minus strand of NC_057777.1, from coordinate 10,960,057 downwards.
GAGTGTATGAGACGTTAGTCGTGTGCCTAATTCCCCGGCTTTTTAAAAATTTGTTAACCTCTTTATTTTTTAATTCTTTCCCTCCATCACTATGAATTTCTTTGATCTTACTATTGAATTGATTTTCGACTTCTAGGCAAAAAGTTTCGAGTTTTTCGATTACTTCTGACTTATGTCACAAGAAGTAAATCTTCGTAAATTTTGAAAAATCATCTTTAAACATAAGACAAAATTTCTTGCCTAATGACTCGACTTCCATGGATCCACATACATCCATATAAATAATTTCGCGAGGTTTAGTCGCACGCTTGATTTTCTCGTGAAAACTCGATCTATGGTGTTTCCCGTACGCGCAACCTTCACAGAAAAAGTTACTATCCTCTATATCTTTCACATTCGAATTCCTTAAAAAATTCTTAACGTGTCTAACGTTTTGATGACATAGCCGTTCGTGCCATAACTGTAGCGTGTCTGCGTTTGACTCCGCTCTATCGCTAGTATTGCAAACTGACGGTATAATAACTCATATATCGACCTTACATAAATTTCCGATAATAGAACCTCTTGCTATTACTTTCTGGTTTTGTAAAAACATATAATTTTTCTCTTCCTTTAAAATACAGAAATCTATGCCTCTCCTTGCGACGGATCTAATGGAAAATAGATTTCTTTTCATACCTGGCACATACAAGACATCGTTCATCGTACATGCTACCCATTTGCCGTCCACAAAAGTCTCTACCTTGACTTTTTCTTTGCTGCACGCTTCCATGAACGTGAGGTGGTTGTTGGTGAAGGTGCGCACAAGAAATACTCTTGATGTTCAACAAAAAAGTTTATTAAACTATTAACAATCAACAGTCAACAATTTACGGCCAGCAATTAACGATTAACGATTAGCTATCAACAACAAATAACGATTAACGATTGACGATTAACTATCAAGAGTCAATAATCACGTTTCTCTAATTGTGTTTGCTTTGCTATGACGCTAACCTTTCGCACTTCGCAAACCAAATGGATCATTTTCTTTGTTGTCCTTTGATATCCCCACTACGCCACTTTGAGTTGTCGATGTAGGCGCTCTACCATCTCATTGGACACGGGATGATAGGCAGTCGTGCGCAGGTGTTTGACGCCGAGCAACCGGCATAATTCCTCGAATAAGCGCGATTCGAATTGACGTTCTTGATCGGTTTTAATTTTCAAGGGTACGCCAAAACGAAATATCCAGGTCGAAAGGAGGGCCGAAGCAACGGTTGGCGCTTCCAGGTCGGCGATGGGAATGGCTTCGAGCCAACGCGTAGAACGGTCGATATACATTAGACAATACCGGTATCTTTGTGAATATTGCATGACGATAAGTCTACGTGTATATGCTCGAACCGGCCTGCTAAAGTTCCGAACGTTCCGACGGGCGAGGATGCGTGCCTGGTGGCTTTGCATCCTTGGCATGGTATGCATTGCCGTATCCATGTTCGGCAATCTTTGTTTATGGACGGCCAGACGAAGCGCGTCGTCACCAGTTTTTGAGTGGCGCGTATCCTAGGATGGGAAAGTCCGTGGAGCGAATTAAATACGTCGCGCCGCAAGGATCAGTGGCAATGCAAAGTGTAACTGTAGAGCGTCTATGAATGAAATGTAATTCTTCGTAATTCATCGCTCAAAGCCAAGGAATCAAACCGCATTCATGGAATTGAAGAAGCAAATGCAATTTAATCGATGGCAACGAGGTTTGGTTTCTTCGATGGTAAGTTCAATATATTTATATTCAAATTTGATTATGTGGATTCACATACTATACCTATTCTAATTAATAAATTTCAATACACGCTAGTTCTTTGCTATCAAATAATTTTACACCATCTGTTTCCGATGTTTAAAAACTCTTTACGTAAATAGAACCCGAGCGTAGTTACCTCCCCGTGATGGAACCGGGTAATTGGTATCGTTTCCCAAATAATGATACATGAAGTACTACTCTGAAAGAGTAACGTTAATTTTAATATTAGGATTAGATTGCTATTGGTAAACAACATATATTAATAATTCCGAGATATGTCAAGCTAAAAACTACTTCAATAGTTTAGTCCAGTCTAGATCATCCAAAAGTGTTTGATGAAATAGATTGGACTAATAATCCCCTACGGGGGCACCATCGGACATCGTGGAACGTCATGGGACGTCCTGGGTCCTCGTGAAACGTTGTAGGACGTCGTGCGACGTCGTGGAACGTCGTGGGACGTCGTGACACAACGTTTACTGCTTATTATTTCATCTAGCAGAAGAAGCCTAGTTAGGTACTATAAATCCCCACCTTCGTTAATTTATTTATGTGGTTGTGCGAGGTAAGCCGCGCTAGATTCAGCTCAGATTTCACTGCCATTACCATGTTCTGAAGAAGTCTAAATGTAACAAGGCTGTTTAATGTTATTATTTTAAGTATTTGATGAAACGCCGATTCAGACCTGCCTTTTCTTCATCCAGTATAAATTATCCGTGGTACTCCCTACCGGTTGGAAAAATGTAAGGTGGCTCTGTCTATCTTTTAAATGAGAAAGATAGAGCGCCACCTCTTAGAGAGTCCCATACTTCTCTTTATTTTTATTGCTATTGGGACAAGGCTTTGGGAACGCCCGCTGGCCGATCAAGTGTTCAACTTGATTGACCTCAGATCATTGGAGTACAAGTAAATATTTCCGGATCTGCGATTGCCACAAAAGCTTGTTATCCAAGATGTGATACGGAAAGGAGATACCTATATTTTTAACAATGTGCTGGACTGGTTAATGTGCTGAAGGGAAAAGAAAATATTATCGAGACGCTGAGTCGGTAACATTTGGAATAATACTAAAATGCTAAAGGTTCCCAATGCCTCCAGACGTGCGACAAACAAGTTTATTCTACGTCTCGTCTATGTATACTGATATAAATGTTTATTCTGTAGTTCGTTCCGTCTGTGTCATTGTGTCTCGGATGATATTACATACAAATATGTTGTCGGTAATTTACCGACCGCAAAAGTTGACGGTCCATCGTATTCAAATAATTATTTCTTTAACCACATTTTAATTTTTTGAGCAATAAGATTCTCATCCTTAACGCTAGAGTATAAAACAGATATTTTGACAGATATTTTAACAACCAGTGGTATTTCATAAGCCTTTGACAGAGTCAACAGTAAGTATATGTGTGTGTGTGTGCGCGCTCGCGCTCGTGCGTATGTGTATGTATGCACATATTTGCTATGTTCGTATATACAAATTTAACAATTCCATTAGAGTGGGTAAGACTCCTACGGGCCAGAAAATATTTTTCGAGTAAGGGACTTCAATTGATTTGTTAGACTTCGACGTGCAGCGCTTCTTGTGTCTGTAGCACGATCGTGTTTATAACTAAACTTTATTGTATTATGTAAAACTACATTTATTTAAACAACATTCTTTTGTATCATGTGAAATACTGTATGTCTACTTTAAGTATATTGATGAAAATTATGAAAAGCGCTTTTATTTATGTTCTTTACCTTCAGTGATAATGCGAACAAGAGTGTTTACAAATCGATGACAGCGCTACGACTAACGGCCGATTTGTAAAGCACATTTCCGAATATTAAGAGCATTACCCCCTCTACTGGGGTTTACAAACCTGTGTATATGAATGCGATGCTTACAATACTTATGATGCAGGAATAATCAGATATTCATTGTGTTGGTGTTGCTTTTTAAATGCACAGGTATACATACATATATAACGTGAGTTTATATATAAACGTAAACGAGAAGATTGTATTAGTCATAACGTGAAGTTGGCCAGAAAATCTACTCAGTAACACGCATGCGCTGTAGCTCTACGAATCAATTTTTGATTACCGTTACGTGTAAACGTATAATATGATACTGTTTCGTAATTAAAATGCAATTTATAAAATGGATCAGGTAAAATTATTTATGATTGAAGAATGATGTATTATAAATAATATAAGATTCTTTACTGTACACTTTCCCTCCATAAATATAATTTTAAGGTTACTTCCTTACCGATAATGATCTGAACCTGTCTGAACTGTGCGGCATGTTCGTTACTAGTGTAGGATGCCATTTTAATGCCCACAGTTCTGCTCATGGTGGTGTCCGAGTTTGAACGGTATTTTCTCTCTCTGTGAGTGTTTATGTGTGTATAACAAAAATTTACATTCTATCTTGACGGGGACTATTAACAAAGGAAAACATGTTCTGGTGCAAGTGAATAATAAGAGAGTGTATACAACTTTTAAGATCATGTGTGACAAGTTAACCTGAAATATCTTCCATTGTCTTCTGCTTTTCACTGATTTCACGACTTTTTATCAAATAATTACAGTTTTGTTAAATATATTTGAAAACTGTATTTCGTACAATTTCTATATTCATTTACAAGTTGCTACTGTTATTGTGCATTTATGACATATTTTAAGGAAAACGAGAAAATTGCTCTTTGAGGATATTATTAAAGTCTACTACTTACTAATCACAGATTTTCTTTGTGAACAGGCAAGCAGTTTGTCTAATAATAATAATAATAATTTCATAAAGCAAATAGCTCGAGTGTTAGTTTACGTACGCCCTGTTGATGCAATCTTCATGGATATAAAATTGGACAACAAAATGGACGTAAGTACCTTTTGAAACATCATTCGATAAGAGAACTTTGACCGTACTGAATAATATATTTTCTTTCTATAAATCTTGGCTAATATAACATATTAAGCTAATGTTTATGTACCATTTTCTTTAACTATTTCAATGTGACAAATTAAGATTTGCTTCTTTGGCTTCATTTGCGTTTGTGACGCAAACTTGTGATTTGTAATAGAAATGAAATTTAATTGTGGAATTAGAAGGAATTTCCACAATGGTACATAAAATTTTGTATAATGTATCTGTCAATTGTAAGATTACTTTGGCCAACACCTATGCTTTATATATTATGGCTCAATAATAATACATGGATTAAAAATACTAAAGTAATGCAGAATGTCTAGCATCGATGCAATCTTGCTTATTATTATTATCAATATAATATTTAATTGCTCCGTTGTAGAATAATGAGTTTATACGAATGTGATTATTTTACAATCAAATTTCATTTACATATTTTATTTTATAAAAATGGAAATATTGAATTACAAATGATTTTCTGATGAACGAACTGATTATGTTTACCATTTGTGTTCTTGTTATTAGTTATTAATTTTCCTAGGTTTGTAGAATCTAAAATTGATATTTATACATACATAAATATGTTTTATGTAGTATTAATGTAAATCACTGATGTATCGTGAAATGTTATCTATTTATTCGTATGATACCAAGTGAATTAGTAAAAAAGATGAATGTTACAGATAAGATTTTTATCATATTAATGCGTTGAAGCATACAAGCGTCGAAGCATACGAGCGTTGAAACAACGTATGTTGTAAAAGATATATTGCCATATAATAGATTAAAACTCACACATGTACCAGGAACGTTCATCACTGGCAACGTGCGTTACCTTTTCACTGATGTATTTATATGAGTACGGACATTGGATTCAGCTGAGGCACGTTTTGTATTGTATAACCTTAAATAGAGCAGGTCACACGAACGTATCGTTAGTTATTCGTTATCAGTTCGATGAGTATGTATTTTTTATGTATGTCCGGCGATTATTCTATAGCGAATAGTTGGATTGGAATGAAAACTTTTCTATTTTGTGCAAAGATTTTTAGATTTGCTTATTATAAATCATTTGTTATTGCAAAAAACATTTGTATAAATCAAATTATTTACAGTTTTTAACGCACTTCGATATCGATTCAGTACGTGAGTAATTCTTCCGTCAAATCTGCAAAACAGGCAACGCTCGTATGCCGTGATTTCTACGTACGTACGAAATGACTGTGAAACGTATGTCCGTTTTAACGCTCGTATACCCTTATGCCCAGATTTAAATGTGTGCATGCATTATGAAAAATATTGCTTCTGTGAATTCAAATACAAAATTTTTCCGCACACAGTTATAACGAGGCACAGATGTATGTTTGCATTCGTGTGCGTGTGCGTTTTCCCGCGTGTATATATATTCTTAAACAAATTGGCAACATAGTGAAAGGAGGGAATTTTGCATTTGTCCCTTACTGCTCGAACAGCATTGGGACAGTAATTCTAGTATAGTCTAGCGTAGAAAATTCGTTGAACAGCCTGTACAAGCTGAAACGTATTGTAATGACACTACGCATCGATTCCAAAATCTCATAAAATGACATCAGTAAATCAATATACACTTAATATATACCCAATGGCTTTGGTTACCAATTAAGAAAATATATTACTTTCTGCGTCGATGCAAGCCAACATACATTATAAAAGAACAGAAAACGTTGATGCGTTCATCGCATCAGTGTTTCAGCGTATGTAAGCACAGTTGACAGTCACGTTTTCCTTATTTTTGACCAGGTACTACCATTAACTGTTTCTCACACCGATTACTGATCGCTATTGATTCTACAATATTTTCCACCGAATTCGATACAAATATCTCTATTTTAAACAATTCATGATGATTTTTGTAGACATTTTGAGTTGTTTTTAAATATTTTCAAATGATATGGAATTTTTAGAG
>NC_057777.1:10951762-10952912 GCF_014825855.1 Bombus pyrosoma | reverse complement strand
CGAGCTTTTAAACGTTAAAAATGTCTCAACCAGGATAGAAATAACACCTAATTATCGTCAAAATCGAGTTCCGATTGCATTCTGCAAGCTTCTTTTATAGCTTCGACGCTGAACGTACTGTGCAGTACGTGCTGCGTGTAGAATGGAGAAAAAAGAGCGCTTAAACGTTAGAAATATCTCAATCGGGAAAGGAGTAACAGTTAATTATCTTCAAAACTTGAGTTACGATTGCATTTCGCATGCTGCTTTTATGGCTTCGATGCTGAACGTAAAGTGCAGTACGTGCTGCGTATAGAATGGAGGAAAAAGAGCGCTTAAACGTTAGAAATATCTCAATCGGGACCGAAATAATAGTTAATTATCATCGAAATCATGTTGCGATTGCAATTTTCGAGCTCCTTTGTTCGTTTCGACGCTGAACGTGCCGGGCACTACGTTCGGCGTGTAAAATAGAGAAAATCGAGCTTTTAAACGTTAAAAATATCTCAATCAGGATAGAAATAACACCTAATTATCGTCAAAATCGAGTTACGATTGCATTCCGCAAGCTACTTTTATAGCTACGACGCCGAACGTACTGTGCAATACGTGCTGCGTATAGAATGGAGGAAAAAGCGCGCTTAAACGTTAGAAATATCTCAATCAGGATAGAAATAACAGTTAATTATCATCGAAATCATGTTACGATTGCAATTTTCGAGCTCCATTGTTTGTCTCGACGCTGAATGTGCCGGGCACTACGTTCGGCGTGTGAAATAGAGAAAATCGAGCTTTTAAACGTTAAAAATATCTCATTCAAGATAGAAATAACACCTAATTATCGTCAAAATCGAGTTCCGATTGCATTCTGCAAGCTTCTTTTATAGCTTCGACGCTGAACGTACTGTGCAGTACGTGCTGCGTGTAGATTGGAGAAAAAAGAGCGCTTAAACGTTAGAAATATCTCAATCAGGAACGAAATAACAGTTCTTTATCATCAATATCGAGTTACGATAGTATTCAGCAAACTACTTTTATAGCTTCGACGCTGAATGTGCCGGGCACTACTTTCGGCGTGTAAAATAGAGAAAATCAAGCTTTTAAACGTTAAAGATATCTAATTCAGGATAGAAATAACACCTGATTATCGTCAAAATCGAGATCCAATTGA
>NC_057777.1:10941972-10951262 GCF_014825855.1 Bombus pyrosoma | reverse complement strand
GCCATTTGTTATTCGAATCCTACGAACGTTTAGCCGAGCATGAAATGTATTATTACAAGGGCAATGATTTTTTATGCGCAATATGTGGTAAGGCGTTTCAAGGAATGTACAAGTTTCATCATCACAACAAGTTGGAGCATTATCCGGGCGAACCATGGAAATTGTACCCTTACAAATGCGATACTTGTAACGAAGGCTTCAGCTACGAATCGCATTTCCACGCACATAAGCTACACGTTCATTCGCACGATTCGTCCGCTGACAAGACGCGCGACCGCGATACATCGGATTAGACTTTTCTCATACGTTCATGATTCTTTGGATAAATTAAGATAATCATAAAATTAAAGCATAAAGAATATTTAATTCTTCGATTTATAGGCCGTTTCAAAATTAATTTTCACGGTACTATACTGAAGAATCGGCCTAGATTGAGACATACAATAAACACGCCAAATACACACACACATACGAAGCAGATGATTTTTAAAGTGTTCTTTAAGTCATGTATTCGCATTTTCTATGATACGCATGAAATGTATTGATATTTGTTGAAATATACTTTACGAGTCAAATCAACGTTTCTGACCTAGTGCAAACTGCGCTCGACTCAAACATCGAGCACTGAGTGAAGTTTGGGTGTCAGCCTTAGGCGCTTCCTGTTGTTTGCAACCATGCAAACATTGTTTGCGATGATCTCAGTTTGTTGAACTAGAAGATGTCAAGCATTCTAGGCTAGACGACCAGCCGGGAAAGGAGTGAACTAGATATTACATACGGTCTCTAACTTTATTTAATATACATCGTTTTGTTCACATAAGAGATAAAGAGATCTAATCGCGTTATTGTATCGTTTACTAAGTGCCGCTTGAAACAGCTTAATGAAAATTATGATAGATCTGTATGCATTAGATCGAGTAATAAATTTGTCTGCTTTTCTTTAAGCGCATTATATTTATGTGCTTTTATATACGTATATATTTCTGTGTGCGCGTGTGTATTTTGTCAAGTACGTTGATCATTACCCTATTTCATTATTGTAAAATTTTTTGTTAAAGGGAGTTTTTCGTTCGGTGCGCGCGTTTGCTAATCTTTATATTTTGTAAATCATTTTTGGTCAGCATAAGTGTTTGAAAAAGTTAGAAAATAAATGAAGCGAGGGTAAGTAAGTAAATGTTGCAATTTCTTTTCTTAATTTGTCTGATATTGGTCATTTTTCTTCTATTGCAATGTTTATTCGCTATAATTATTCGTTTAAACGTCCGCTCGATGTAATAATTATAACATTCGTTAAAAAATGAACAAACCTATTAATGAATCTGATATTAAGATTAAAAAAAATTCATTTTGTTTATCACACGTGGAATGATTATATGATAAGTTTCATATTTGACAGATGACTAATTTAAATATGGATCGTAATTACAATTTTCATTATGAGATGATATATTTACTTACCCAGCTATCGATTAATGACGTTGAATGATAATTGTACGGGAACGATAATGCTTTGTAATGTGCAATTAAACTATTACATTATGAATATGAGACCAACAACGATATATATCGCTATGAAAGCGTGAATGAAAATTGTCGTATTAGGATTTCTATAAAGAAATAAGAATTGACGTTTATATCAAAGAATAGTTGCGGGGCGTAATCAAATAAATTGCTTGTTTCACAGCGGAAAATGAACTATTTTCACGAGCTTTCACCGGTTGAGCAATTATAAAAACTAGCGTTTGTATTTTATAAAAATTAGAAGGCTGGTAAACTTAATAGATTGCTCGGGAAATTTGTAGATTTTAGTAGTACGATATGTTTTTAAAAGTGTAGGTATTTTTTAATAAATTACATTTTCCAGAAAATAACCTAAACTCTTTCCCTGTGTAAACCACGACATTCGTACAACCTTTGTTGCTGTGCGAACCAACGCTCTCGTATTGGAAACGTGGTGTATAACTCGCGTTAATTAAAAGACGCGACATGAAGTTAAAATTATGTCTTTGTATTCTCGATACTCGGAACAGGGTGTACTGGTACCATTGTATACAGCACTTTGATTCGAAACGTTTTGTACAAGCAACGTTAATTAGAAGAAGCTACGTTTTTGTTGAATCATCAACTAGAAAATAACGACGTATTTGTCGAATTATGCTTTTACATCCTGTTTTCACCGCCATGATCAATCAGCAGTGACTGCGCTAAAATACTCTTTGTGGAAACATGAAGCGTCTTTGTGTCAGAAGAAATACAATTTTACAAATTCTGCCAATAACCTGGATTTTGAGATTGAAACCGAAGCTCCTATCGAATTTAATTTGAAGTATGTTAAGATGGATCATTCGAGTGAAAAGGAAGAAAATAAAAGTACATCGAATTAGAGGAATTCCAAAGAAAACTTTACCAGTTACAATCTCGAGTAAAGTTTCATCGGTATGGTAACTTATGCAAAGTTGTTCAATGTTGCCGAAGATCACCTAAAGTGAAACACGAACGAAAAGTAGAGAAAACATTTTACTACATTATAAATTTTAATGGCAAAATAGAAAGCACTCTAAAGAAAAATGGACCTCTGCCCAATACATATACTATGGTAAAGGAAATTTTGATAAAATCCAGAGGTGTCTGAACAAAATTAGGCTGAGAGAAAGGCTAGCCATGTTTATCAGGTCGACGGTTGTATTGCGTTTTAATTGCGGTAAGTTAACGAGAATTGAATTTCAACGGAGAAGACCCGGAGTATGGGTGCCGACCCGTTCCATGCATTACAAATCCCGCTCGACCTTCGAACGCGTCTCTATGCCGTGAAATGATGCGATATCAATATTGCGGTGTACAATTACCCATAAAACACTCGACAAAGCATTGTAACCTGGCCGACATTATTACGATAACATGTACGTTCCCTGATAACGTGACACACGACACGTGTATAATACTAACGGCGTGCTCTAACGTGTCTTTGTTATCCTGTCGTCCTTCAGCCACGCTATTTTCACCTCAGTTCTAAATGAAATTCGTGTGCCGTATTTCCCGTTTGGCATGTAAGTTGCGGAATCAGAAATACGCCGCTCTCAGCGAGCACACGTTGCCCTCCTCCCTGCGACCACCTGATTGAAAAATCTAACCCGAACGTAAACCTAACATATCGATGATATTCACTTTTCATTGAGTATTATAAGTTATGATTGTGCACGGGGCCATCAACATCGCGCGCTTGTCGTTTATAAAAGAAAGGTAAGCGACCGACAACCAATACTGATGCATACGATGTCATATATGCCGTACAACTATAAGCAGAATTTAGTATGTGCTGTCGACAGTTTCTTGCGAATATCACGGTAACTAAGCGATACCGCTTAGTCGGTTATATGTATTTAGGAAAAGGAAAAAGTTGTTCAGAATCGTGCTTTCTCTCCCCTTACAACATATTTAAAAATCACCGAAATCGCAGAGATTGAGTACTATCTGTACATTTACCAGCGTTACCAAGTACTATGCCTTACTGGAAAAAGGACTAACAGGACGGCTCAGAGGTAAGGGAGGTACTGCGCATTCCTTATATACGTACAGCTACTTACGAATTTGCTAAATCCTGAAATTTTGATTCCTCTGAGAATTACTTTTCCCCCAGCGTAATGCCTGCATATATAGCCAACGATCAGATCTGTGCGTGGCCATATATCCGAGGAGGTGACTGTTTAAGGATAGAACCAAATTATCCGACTCCTATTCACTCTGTCGCGCTCTACGGTTACTATGCGCGTATCAAAGGTAGGTGTGAATGAGATAGAATAGCTAAAATGCAATAAGATACTATATAAGATAGAGTCCCAGTTACGTATTATGCATTTCTTTAATTTAGTTAAAAACTGTTGGCGAAATATAGTCATGTTTTAATATCATTTTGATCGCACGAATGTCAATAATCTGACTAGAACCATTTCTTAATATATATATGTTGGAGATGAAAGGACACCAGAGTCTTCCCTTTGAAACTTTGGGAAAACCCCTCTTAAAACTGTAATCTAGATTCTACCATAGCCGTAATTAAGCAATTGTCGTTATTCAATCCGATTGTATTTGTTCGAGAATTGATCATGAGCTTGGGCTCAGTAAACATTCCAACGGTTTCTGTCCCGTGGCTTGCCACACGCAGACCCTATTCTCTGGGTAAGACGATTACCAGATGTTCATGCATCTCCACGGTACATGTTCAGCTAGTCTGAGAACCCGTTATGAATCTTAAGATTTAGTTAACTAAAGTCCTTCAGACAGACAAACAGTCTTTGTCCCAACTACGGGAAGATAGGAGAAATCTATTTTTCTCGCTGACAACGCATCCTGCTAGCAACTTTCCCTCAAGGGCGGCTGCCATCCTTCTCTAACCACCAACATGGAAATTGACCAATTAACAGCAACGTCAGTTTCTCTCACTTTCCGAACGAAGGCATCGCTCCACGAATCAGATGATCTCGTGTCCTTAGACATACCCCATTATAGTTTTCCTCTGCAGCATCATCGTGACGGAGGGTCATTCTCTTGTGCAATCTCATCGGCGAGAAAGAATAACGCTTTTACGAATATTTCACGTTTTGTTAACCAAGAGTCGGACTTAGAGTTTGTGAGAACATACATCTATTATCCCGTTGACCGCGGATTCGTTATTGAACCTAGGATCATTGTCGCTAGCGTCTCGAGTATCTAATTACCACGGTTACTTGTCGATAGCTGTAATAATCATATTTGCACTAGTCAATATCTTCTCTATTGCATAATAAGAATGTCTAATCACAACGAAGATTCGTTTCACGCCCTTAACCCCAACCCTAATCATAACGTGAATCCGACATATATAATAAAATGTACGTCGGATTTGTATCGGGATTAGGGTTAGGGGGGTCTGAGATAGAAATACTCGTGGAGCACACCCGTTGCAAGCATTACAGCTGTCCGACGTCAAATTAAAAAAAGTTTCACGCATCTCAACAAAAAATCAATAGATAACAACATACTGCTCCCGAACTATATATAGTCCAAGTATCCCCTCAAAACAATATTAGTAACTTACTAAAAATTAGCCGTCTGAATTACTTTAGGGTAAAATGGGGAAAATCAGAAAAAATTACATAACGCAATGCCACAAATGTCAACTGTTATGTCGTACCTGACAAAACTGTAACCTTAATTATCGATGCGTAAAATGCATTGAGTCGCACTGACCAGGCGAGTGCAAAATCAAAAAATAAGACGCGGTAAACAAAGACAAAATCAAACCTGCGACCTATGAGCCTCCTACCCAACATAAGCAAAGTATTCGAAATAGTCATAAACAAACCTCTAGTCTCCTTTTGCACAAAAAACAACGTAATTCCAGAAAATCAAATCGGATTCCGACAAACATTCCACACTGCACGCAATAAATAAACTAACGCCAGACATCTGGTGGGCTCTCAATGCAAAGCAACGAGTAGCCGCCAGCCTTGAAAAAGCATTCGAGACAGTAAGAATTTCAGGCCTTATATACAAAATATGTATTTCTTTGGGCAATAAACGTTATAATTAAAATTAAAAAAGCACTCGTTTTCGTCAGATCACGAAAGTTAAGTAACGCTGGGCACGGATAGTACTTGGTTGACCGCTTGGGAACTCTGTGTGGTATTTTTTTTTATTGTTTGTTTTTAATTTTACAATTTGTCCAGTGGGACATTAGGTAAAATGTTGTATCTTGTAATTGAATAGCATGTGGATGGTTATCCCCAGCGGGGTACCATCTTCGTGTTGTTTAGGTTATATCCTTTGTGAGATCAGCTGAGTGTTTCCTTTTTAGTCTTTTTTCTATGCTTGTGTTGATCGTCTCCGTAGCCAGCCGGTTTGGGTGTGTTGTTATTCTTTCTCTGTACCTTTCCGCGTAATCACCTCCTTGACCGTTGGTATTCCCAGGTTCTTCCGAATATCCTCGTTTCTAACGTACCATGGGGCGTTTACTATTGTTCTAAGAATTTTTGCTTGTAATGTCTCTATTTTGTTTATATGGATCTTGCTGTCCCCCATTAGTGGTATTCCGTATGTCCAGATTGGTTTTATAATTGTTTTGTATATTTTTAGTTTATTTTCTATGCTTAGTTTGGATTTTCGACTTGTTAGCCAATGCATTTGTCTCCTTGTTGTCTGTATTTTGTCTATTATTGATTTTATATGCTGTTTCCATGTGAGTTGTGCATCTATGTGGAGTCCTATGTATTTGACTTGTCTTGTTTGTCTTATGTGCGTGCCATTCAGTAGGATGTCTGGTGGCGTCTGTTTTCGCAATGTGAATGTAATATGGTTGCATTTGTTGGGGTTTGCTTTTATTTGTTTAACTTGCAGCCACTTTTCTATTTTTGTGATGTGTTCTTGTAGTAATGTGACTGCTGTTTCTGGGTTAGTGTGCCTGACTAGTATAGCTGTGTCGTCCGCGAATGTCAGTATTTTGCTGTTGGTAGTTGTTGGTATGTTGGCCGTGTATAATGTGTATAGTATTGGTCCTAGGACGCTTCCTTGCGGAACCCCTGCCTTGATGTCTTTAACTTCAGTGTATGTGTCCTTGATTTTTATTACGAAGGTTCTGCTGCTTAAGTAGGATTTTATTAACTGGTATATTTGCTCCGGGAATTGTTTCCTGATTGTTTGTAGCAGGCTTTCGTGGTTTATTTTGTCAAATGCTTTCTCGATGTCCATAAAGAGGGCTGTACAGTATTGTTTGTTTTCTAATGCTAGTATTATTTCATTAGTGAGCCTGTGCATTTGCTCTATCGTGGAGTGTTTGTTTCTGAATCCAAATTGGTGATCTGGTATTAATTTTTCCTTCTCTATTATTGGTTTTAGGCGGACGTATATTATTTTTTCTAGTATTTCTGAAAACACAGGAAGTAGCGATATTGGTTTGTAAGATGCTGCTTGGTGTGGGTCTTTGCCTGATTTAGGTAGCATTATTATCTGTGCTAGTTTCCATAGTTTAGGATAGTATTGGATTCTTCGTATTGCATTGTATATTATTGTCATTAGTCGTATCACTTTTGGAGGAAGGTTTTTCAAGATTTTACCATTGATTAGGTCGATTCCTGGTGCTTTATTTTTTTTTGTTTTTTCGATTATCTTTCTAATTTCTTGTGCTGTTGTTTTAGGTATGGTGTATTGCTTGTCAGTTGAGGTACTAGTGGTTGGCGCATCCTCGTCCGTATGACAATTGAGATTGCTGTTGTTGATATTATATGGTGTAAATGTGTTGGTGGTTGGAAAATTCTTCACCTTGCTCTTCGTTGCTTCTTGCCCATGTGTTATCTGCTTTTCTGATCGCTGGAGCTAGTTTAATTGGCTTCTTTATTTTTTTCGTGGCTTTCCATAGGGAGTAGTTGGAGTTCTCGTGTGCAGAGAGTGTCTCTATGAACTTTGTGAATTCGTTATTATTGTGCTCTTTTATTTTGTTTTTTATTTCCTTTGCAAGTTTGTTTAGGTGTTTTTTGTTCTCTCGTGATCTATGTTTTTGCCATTTTGCTTTCGCTTTTCTTTTTTCTAAGGATGTCTGACGGAATTATTTTTGTTTGTCTTTTGGTTGCTTCAGGTATGATGGTTGCCCATGCTGCATCTTGAATAGTTTCTATAAATGTTGTTACTGCCTGTTCAATGTGTTCGGGTGTTTTTAATGGGATGTTGCAGTTAATCTTACTCTCGATTATTTCTTTAAATGATTGCCATTTGGTGGTTTTATTGCATAGTATATCTGGATTGTTATAAATTATTGGTTTCTCTCTGTAAGTAATTATTATGGGTGTATGATCGGAACTAAGCTCTAGACTGGGTGCTATTTTTAGCTTATTTATGTTTAGTCCCTTTGTAACTGCAAAATCGAGTAGGTCAGGTATTTTGCTCAAGTTTGTCGGCCAGTATGTCGGTCTTCCTGTGGATAATATATTGAGGTTATTGTTTCTAATGTGTTTTTCCAGGGTTCTACCTCGAGGTGAAGTAATTTTTTATCCCCATAGTGTGTGCTTTGAGTTATAGCCTCCCGCTGCAATAAACTTGTCACCTGAATGTTGAAAGTACTCTTCCCACATTTGTGTTGTAATTTTGTGTCGCGGCGGTACATATACTGCTGACAACCGAAAATGATTGGTGTTAGTTTGTACTGTAACGGTGGTTGCTTGGATATATTCCTTACTGACTTGGCTGTGTAAGTAGTGTTTTATGTCGTTTCTTGTTATCACTGTGGTCCCTCCGTGTGCTTTTCCTGAGGGGTGTGCGGTATCATATATAGTGTAGTACGGTATTTTCATGTAGTTTTTTGTAGTGAAGTGTGTTTCTGAAACAAGTAGTATGTCGATATTGTTGTTGTACAGGAATGTTTTAGTTTCTAGGGCCCTATGATGTAGGCCGTTTGAGTTCCAGGCAGCTATTTTTAGCGTGTCCGTTTTTATTTTTTGCTTAACATGTTTGTAAGTAATTGGAACATGACCTTAATCTGTTGTGTTTGTTGTCTGAGAACTGCATTTTGTTCGCTTATCATTTTTGTTAGCATTTCGGTGTTATTGATGGATTGCTTGAGCAGTTCCTTGATTTCTGTAGCGTCATGGTTACTATTGCTCTGGTTTTGGTTGTCTACGTGCGCTGATTGGTTGGTTACTTGCGCGTAGCTTCGCCTACCAAAGGTGTTGAAGTTGTTGTGGTTATTGTTCGTAGCGTGATGTACATTTTGGGGATTGATGTTTGCTATCAATGTTGTATCACTATCTGTTATATTTTGTTGTGGTTTGTAGTTATTTATTGATCTATTGCGAAGTGGTGGAAACAGTTTACGTTGTAATTGTTTCCTGATTTCACATCCTTTATAGCTGGCTGGGTGTTTTCCGTTACAGTTGTAGCATTTAACTTCTTCAATTTTTCCTGAGTATGAGCAGTGTTTTGTTAAGTGGCTTTTTACACATTTAACGCATGCTGGGCTTCTGTTGCAATAATTTTTTGTGTGGCCATATTGTTGGCACCGCATGCATTGTGGTATATCTTTTTTGTAGCGTGGTGGTTCCACTGTTACTATTGTGTTTAATATTTGTTTGATTTCATATATTTCTTTATTATTGTTTCTGGGTTCCAGTTCAATTAAGAATAGTGGTAGTGGTTGCTTCGTGTCATATCTAGTTATGTTGTTTATTGATCTTGTTTGATGACCAATTTTTGCTAGTTCGTCGGTTAATTTTTTTTGTATTGCTTTTAGGGTGCAATCCTCTTATAACTATCTTGTAGCTCCTTTC
>NC_057777.1:10940241-10941472 GCF_014825855.1 Bombus pyrosoma | reverse complement strand
TTTAAAAAATTGGAAAAAGGTCTGTTAAAATTCATTTTTTAGGAAATTTCAAGAGTTCTCGTTGCCAGAAATGTATGGTGAATGGATTTTGTGATATTCAGGCATACTGATTCCTGAGTAGGATAAAACTTCATAAATTCTTCCCTATGGTGCTTCGGTAAGTTCGTTTCTTTATTCGCTTATAATTATGGAATGCATTATACCATTTAAAGAAGGTGATATTCTACATTTATGCGCTATCTTTTCTATTTGTTATTTAAAATTACAAATGAAAAGAATACGTTTCATTTTTGTTTTGTTTTATGCACACTTGTATTAATGGGATCATAATTCTTCGGATCATAAGGTACCAATATTCTGTCTTGAGTGAACCCAAAAAGAGAACAGTTTACCTCACGACGTTTATGAGGTTGAAATTGTGAAGGTACGTCTCTTTTATCTTTTCTTGTGGTTCTTACAGCTGAGACCTTTAGATTTTAACTCGTAAACAAGTTCGCTTAATGTGTGATTTATAAATATTTACATAGAACTGTCCGGTCGAAAGGTTGTTTTCTTCCTGAAAGTACAAACTGGCATGGTCAAATTACGATTAAATTCTTAGGTAAGTTCAAATGAACTCTTGTGCAAATTTTTGCGAAAATTAGGATGTATCTGTTTCTTGGGTTTCCTTGTGAGATATTTCTAGGCGAGGCATCTGAAATTCGCACGCACTTTGCCGGATACCTCGCGTGCTAACGTCGAAAAACCTGCACACGCGAGGTTTTTGAATAATTTATATCGAATTCATTTTCTTTGAAGATTCTCCACCGGTACAACATTTTGGACCGACATTTATATTTGATAAAATATTACCATGCTACCGTATAACATGGCTAAGCGCAATGCAAAGTTAACATTTATATTATCATTGTCTGAATTCTATGTATTAGGTGAAAGATTATTTGTTTCCATTATTACCTTCTTCTTCCTTAACCAATGCCTCATTTTTTTTCATAAATACAAATTTAATAGGTCGGCAATAAAATGTTGATTAGGATTCTGGGTTTGACCACAGCACTTAATTATATTCATCTAACATTAACTTTGTGTGAAGTGACTTGGAACCCAGCTTTAACTGGTTTAGAACATGCATAGATTATACTCTTCGCTATTCCTAGGACATTTACAAATTATTATGTGTTAGAAATTAGAAAGTCAGAAATTCGACTTTTTGCGAAAACACTACTGTAAT
>NC_057777.1:10937444-10939741 GCF_014825855.1 Bombus pyrosoma | reverse complement strand
ATGATTGAATATGCAAAACTGAAACTACGCTGGTCTTGACCTGGACCAGAGTTAACATTGCGCAAACAGGATCTCACGACACGTATTTCGCAGCATATATGGTGTATACCGCGCATGGGGTTGAAGACCTATCTCGAATAGCAGCGGAGATAGTTTCAGATGAATATTCATGCTTGAATATGGAAAACTGGAAATACGCAGGCATTAACCTAGACCAGAGTTGAAATGGCTTAAACCGGATGTCATACCACGTATTTTGCAGCATATATGGAGTATAACGCGAGCAGGGGTGAAGACATATCTCGAATAGCAGCGGAGATACGTTCAGATGTATATTCGAGCTTGTATATGCAAAACTGAAAATACGCTGCTCTGAACCTACACCAGAGTTGACGTAGCGCAAACCGGATGCCGCGCCCAGTATTTGGTAGCATATGTGAAGTATGACGCGCATTGAATTTGTAGACATATCACCAGTAGCAGCGTAGATATGTTCCATGAATGTTCATGATTGAATATGCAAAACTGGAAATACGCTGGTCCTGACCTAGACCAGAGTTGTCATAGCGCAAACCGGATGTCGTTCCACGTATTTGGCAGAATGTCGAGAGTGTAAATCGCGGCAAATTATCAACATACCGCCAATAGCAGCGGAGAAACGTTCATATGAATAGTGAAGCTCGAATGTGCAGTACTGGAAATACGCAAGATTTGGCTGTGGTCAGATTTGACACAGCGCAAACCGGATGACGAACCACGTATTTGGCTGCTTATGTGGAGTATAAAGCGCATCGAATTATCCGCATATCACCGATATCAGCGATGATACATTCATATGAATATTCACGCTTGAATATGCATAAGTGGAAATACGCTGGTCTTGACCTAGACCAGAGTTGACATAGCGCAAACCGGATGTCGTATCACGTATTTCGCAGCATATGTAGAGTATAACAAGCATGGGGTTGAAGACATATCTCGAATAGCAGCGGAGATAGGTTCAGATGAATATTCATGCTTGAATGTTGAAAACTGAAAAATGCATGCCTTAGCCTAGACCAGAGTTGACACAGCGCAAACCGGATGACGTACCACGTATTACGCAGCATATATGGAGTATACCGCGCATGGGGTTGAAGACCTATCTCGAGTAGCAGCGGAGATAGTATCAGATGAATATTCATGCTTGAATATGGAAAAGTGGAAATACGCTGGCCTTAACCTAGACCAGAGTTGCCATAGCGCAATCCGGATGACGTACCACGTATTACGCAGCACATATGGAGTATAATGCGCGCAGGGTTGAAGACATATCTCGAACAGCAGCGGAGATACGTTCAGATGAATACTCATGATTGAATATGCAAAACTGAAAATACGCTGCTCTGAACCTACACCAGAGTTGACGTAGCGCAAACCGGATGTCGTATCAAGTATTTGGCGGCATATGTGCAGTATAACACGCATCGAATTATCGACATATCACCAATAGCAGCGTAGATATGTTCCATGAATGTTCATGCTTGAATGTAAAACTGGAAATACGCTGGTCCTGACCTAGACCAGAGTTGACATTGCGTAAACCGGATGTCGTATCACGTATTTCGCAGCATATATGGAGTATACCGCGCATGGGGTTGAAGACCTATCTCGAATAGCAGCGGAGATAGTTTGAGATGAATATTCATGCTTGAATATGGAAAACTGGAAATACGCTGGCCATAACTTAGGCCAGAGTTGCCATAGCGAAAACCGGATGACGTACTACGTATTACGCAGCATATATGGAGTATAATGCGCGCAGGGTTGAAGACATATCTCGAATAGCAGCGGAGATACGTTCATACGAATATTGAACCTCGAATGTGCAGTACTGGATGTACGCTGGATTTGGCAGTGGTCAGATTTGACACAGTGCAAACCGGATGTCACTCCACGTACTTCGCATCATATGGGGAGTATAAAGCGCATCGAATTATCCGCATATCACCGATATCAGCGATGATACGTTCATATGAATATTCAGGCTTGAATATGCATAACTGGAAATACGCTGGTCTTGACCTAGACCAGAGTTGACATAGCGCAAACCGGATGTCGTATCACGTATTTGGCGGCATATGTGGAGTATAACACGCATCGAATTATCCACATATCACCAATAGCAGCGGAGATATGTTCAGATGAATACTCATGATTGAATATGCAAAACTGAAACTACGCTGGTCTTGACCTGGACCAGAGTTAACATTGCGCAAACAGGATCTCACGACACGTATTTCGCAGCATATATGGTG
>NC_057777.1:10934297-10936944 GCF_014825855.1 Bombus pyrosoma | reverse complement strand
GTATTTGGTGTGTAACGCGCATGGAATTATCGACATATGACCAATAGCAGCGGAGATACGTTCAGATGAACATCCATGCTTGAATATGCAAACCTGAAACTACGCAGGTCTTGACCTAGACCAGAGTTGACATAGCGAAAACAAGATGTCGTTCCAAGTATTTCGCAGCATGTCGGGAGTGAAAATCGCATCGAATTATTGATATATCATAAATAGCAGCTGAGAAGTGTTCTATTGAATATTGAAGGCCGAATATGCAAAACTGCTAATACACTGGATTCGATAAAGCCGAATGTTAAGGTAGGGCAAACAGGATGTCATGCCCTGTATTTGGCAGCGTATGTGGTGTTCAATGTGCATCGAATCATCGACATATCACCAATAGCGGCGGAAATACCGTGAATTGACTATCCAAACCTGAATAAGCAGAACAGTAATTACATTGGATTTGACCGGATTCAGAGATGACAAAGCGTAAATAGCAGGATGTGCGCTGTATTTGGCAGCATACGCGGAGTACAATGCGCATCGAAATATCAATATAAAAACAATAGCAGCGCAGGTACGTTCTGATGTATATTCATTCTTGAATACGCAAAACTGGAAATACGCTCGTCTTAACCTAGACCAGAGATGACGTAGCGCAAACTGGATGTCGTGCTCAGTATTTTTCAGCATATATCAACTATAACGCACATCGAAATGCCGACATATAACGAATAGCAGCTGAGATACGTCCTATTGAATATTGCAGTCTGAATATCCAACAGTGGAAATACACAGGATTTGACCTAGATCAGGCTTGACATAGCGCAAACCCAATGTCGTGCTCTGTATTTGGCGGCAAATGTGGCCTATAACGCGAATTGAATTGCCGACATATCGCCAATAGTAGCGGCGGTACGTCTAGATGAATATTAAAGCCTGAACATGCAAAACTGGTAATACGCTAGTCCTAAGCCAGACGAGATTTGACGTGGCGCATACCGAATGTGGTGCTCTGTATTGGCAGAATATGAGGTGAATAACGCGCATCGAATTATCGAGATACCTCCAATAGCAGCGGAGATACATTCAGATGAATATTCATGCTTGAATATGCAAATCTGGTAATACGATCGTCTTTACCTAGGCAAGAGTTACCGTAGCGGAAGCCGGATGTCGTTCCACGCATTTCTCAGCGTATGTGGAGTATAACGCGCACAGATTTGTAGACATATCTCGAATAACATTGGAGATACGTTCAATTGAATATTGAAGCATGAATATGCAAAGCAGCAACTACGCTGGTCTGGACCTAGATCAGAGCTGACATGACGCAAACCGGATGTCGTGCTCTGTATTTGGCAGCATTTGTGAAGTATCACACGCATCAAATTGCCAACATACCACCAATAGCAGCGGAGATACGTTCAGATGAACATTAAAGACCAAATGTGCAAAAAAAGCAAATACGCTGGGTTTGGCATTGCCCAGAGATGACGTAGCTCAAACCTGATATTGTGCCCTATATTGGCAGCATATGCCGCGTACAACGTGCATTGAATTATCGACATATCGCCAGTAGCAGCGGAGATACGTTCAGATGAATATACAATTTTGAATATACAAAACTGCAAATACGATGGGTTTGGCAATGCCCTGAGTTGATATAGCTCAAACCGGATGTTGTGCTCTGTATTTCACATCATATGTGGTGTATAACGCGCATCGAATTATCGGCATATCACAGATAGCGGATGAGATACCTTGAATTGAATATTCAAACTTCAATATGCAAAACTGGAACTATACTGGCCTTGACCTAGATCAGAATTAACAGAGTGCAATCCGGATGTCGTGTTTTGTATTTGGCAGCAAATGTGGGGTATATGGCACATCGATTTGACGGCAAATCTAAAATTGCAGCGGTAATACGTTCAATTGAATATCAAAGCTTGAATATGCTTGAATGTAATTGCATTGGATTTGTCCAGGACCATAGTTTTCACAGCGTAAACAAGAGTATGTGCGCTGTATTTGGCAGCAAATGTGAAGTATAAAGCGCAACGAATTATCAACATATCACCAGTAGCAGCGGAGATACGTTCAGATGAATATACAAGCTTGAATATACAAAACTGCAAGTACGATGGGTTTGGCAATGACCTGAGTTGATATAGCTCAAACCGGATGTTGTGCTCTGTATTTCGCAGCATATGTGGTGTACAACGCGCATCGAATTATCGGCATATCACAGATAGCGGATGAGATACCTTGAATTGAATATACAAACTTCAACATGCAAAACTGGAACTATGCTGGCCTTGACCTAGATCAGAATTAACAGAGTGCAATCCGGATGTCGTGTTTTGTATTTGGCAGCAAATGTGGGTTATATGGCACATCGATTTGACGGCAAATCTAAAATTGCAGCGGTAATACGTTCAATTGAATATCAAAGATTGAATATGCTTAAATGTAATTGCATTGGATTTGTCCAGGACCATAGTTTTCACAGCGTAAACAAGAGTATGTGCGCTGTATTTGGCAGCAAATGTGAAGTATAAAGCGCAACGAATTATCAACATATCACCAGTAGCAGCGGAGATACGTTCAGATGAATATACAAGCTTGAATATACAAAACTGCAAGTACGATGGGTTTG
>NC_057777.1:10932209-10933797 GCF_014825855.1 Bombus pyrosoma | reverse complement strand
CGTAATGCTACATATCGATACACGATATACTTTTATACTACATAACGATATATGTCAAAACAAATTACCATATAACGTTATACGTTATAACGAAATACTGCATAACGTTATACGTTATGTCGTATTACCATATATCGCTATACGTTATAATGTAACACTACATAACGTTATACGTTATAACGTAATGCTATATATCGTTATACGTTATAATCTGCTACCATATAACGTTATACGTTATAACGTAATGCTATATAACGTTATATGTTATAACGTATTACCATATATCGTTATACGTTATAACGTAACACTACATAACGTTATACGTTACAACGTAATGCTACATACCGTTATACGTTACATCGTAATACTACATAACGTTATACGTTATAACGTATTACCATATATCGTTATACGTTATAACGTAACACAACATAACGTTATACGTTATAACGTAATGCTACATACCGTTATACGTTACATCGCAATACTACATAACGTTATACGTTATAACGTATTGCCATATATCGTTATACGTTATAACGTAACACTACATAACGTAATGCTTCATAACGTTATACGTTATATCGTAATGCTACATAACGTTATACGTTACATCGTAATACTACATAACGTTATACGTTATAACGTATTAGCATATATCGTTATACGTTATAACGTATTAGCATATATCGTTATACGTTATAACGTAACACTACATAACGTTATACGTTATAACGTAATGCTACATACCGTTATACGTTACATCGTAATACTACATAACGTTATACGTTATAACGTATTACCATATATCGTTATACGTTATAACGTAACACTACATAACGTTATACGTTATAACGTAATGCTATATAACGTTATACGATATATCGTAATGCCACATAACGTTATACGTTATATCTTAATACTACATAACGATATATGTCAAAACAAATTACCATATTACGTTATACGTTATACCGCAATACTGCATAACGTTATACGTTATAACGTATTACCATATATCGTTATACGTTATAACGTAACACTAAATAACGTTATACGTTAGAACGTAATGCTACATAACGTTACACGTTAAACCGCAATACTACATAACGTTATACGTCATAACGTATTACCATATAACGTTATAGGTTATAACGTAATGCTATATAACGTTATACGTTATATCGTAATACTACATAACGTTAAATGTTATACCGTAATGCTACATAACGTTATACGTCATAACGTATTTCCATTTAACGTTATAGGTTATAACGTAATGCTATATAACGTTATACGTTATATCGTAATGCTACATATGGATACACGTTATATCTTAACACTACATAACGATTTATGTCAAAACAAATTACCATATAACGTTATACGTTATAACGAAGTACTGCATAACGTTATACGTTATAACGAAGTACTGCATAACGTTATACGTTATAACGTATTACCATATATGGCTATACGTTATAACGTAACACTACATAACGTTATACGTTATAACGTAATGCTACATACCGTTATACGTTACATCGTAATATTACATATCGTTATACGTTATAACGTATTACCATAT
>NC_057777.1:10929782-10931709 GCF_014825855.1 Bombus pyrosoma | reverse complement strand
GTTATAACGTATAACGTTATATAGTGTTACGTTACAACGTATATCGTTATGTAGTATTACGTTAAAACGTATAACGTTATGTAGTATAATGATATAACGTATAATGTTAGGTAGTATTACGTTATAACGTATAACGTTATATAGTATTACCTTATAACGTATAACGTTATATAGTATTACATTATAACTTATAACGTTATGTAATATTACGTTAAAACTTATAACGTTATATAGTGTTACGTTACAACGTATATCGTTATGTAGTATTACGTTAAAACGTATAACGTTATGTAGTATTACGTTGTACCGCATAACGTTATATAGTATTACCTTATAACTTATAACGTTATATAGTATTACGATATAACGTGTAACGATATGTAATATTACGTTATAACTTATAACGTCATGTAATATTACGTTATAACGTATAACGTAATGTATTGTTACGTTACAACGTATAACGTTCTGTAGTATTACGTTATAACATCTAACGTTATGTAATATTACGTTACAACGTAAAACGTTATGTATAATTACGTTAAAACGTATAACGTTATGTAGTATAATGATATAACGTATAATGTTAGGTAGTATTACGTCGTAACTTATATCGTTATGTAGTATAATGATATAACGTATAATGTTAGGTAGTATTACGTTATAACGTATATCGTTATGTAGTATTACGTTAAAACGTATAACGTTATGTAGTATAATGATATAACGTATAATGTTAGGTGGTATTACGTTATAACGTATAACGTTATATAGTGTTACGTTACAACGTATATCGTTATGTAGTATAATGATATAACGTATAATGTTACGTAGTATTACGTTAAAACGTATAACGTTATGTAGTATAATGATATAACGTATAATGTTAGGTAGTGTTGCGTTACAACGTATAACTATATATATTATTACGGTATAACGTATAACGTTAGGTA
Organism: Bombus pyrosoma; assembly: GCF_014825855.1. NCBI lineage: Eukaryota > Metazoa > Arthropoda > Insecta > Hymenoptera > Apidae > Bombus > Bombus pyrosoma. The sequence continues at coordinate 10,930,756 of NC_057777.1, read as the reverse complement.
GTATATCGTTACAAGGTATAAAGTTATATAGTATTACGTTATAACTAATAACGTTATATAGTCTTACGTTACAGCGTTCAACGCTTTAAAGTATTACTTTACACCGTATAACGTTACATAGTATTACGCTATAACGTATAACGTTATGTGTTATTACGTTATAACGTATAACGTTATGTAGTATTACGTTATAACGTATAACGTTATATAGTATTACCTTATAACGTGTAACGTTATATAGTATTACATTATAACTTATAACGTTATGTAATATTACATTAAAACTTATAACGTTATGTAGTGTTACGTTACAGCGTATAACGATATATAGCATTACGTTATAACGTGTAACGTTATATAGTATTACGTTGTACCGTATAACGTTATATAGTATTACCTTATAACTTATAACGTTACATAGTATTACGTTATAACGTGTGACGTTATGTAATATTACGTTATAACTTATAACTTTATGTAATATTACGTTATAACGTATAACGTTATGTATTGTTACGTTACAACGTATAACGATCTGTAGTACTACGAAATAAAATCTAACGTTATGTAATATTACGTTACAACGTATAACGTTATGTATAATTACTTTATAACGTATAACGATAGATAGTGTTACGTTATGAACGTATAACGTTATGTAGTATAATGATATAACGTATAATGTTAGGTAGTATTACGTTATAACGTATAAGGTTATGTAGCCTTACGTTATAACGTATAACGTTAGGGAGCAATACGTTATAACTTATAACAATATGTAATATTACGTTATAACGTATAACGTTATGTAGTGTTACGTTACAACGTATATCGTTATGTAGTATAATGATATAACGTATAATGTTACGTAGTATTACATTATAACGTATAACGTTATATAGTGTTACGTTACAACGTATATCGTTATGTAGTATAATGATATAACGTATAATGTTACGTAGTATTACGTTAAA
>NC_057777.1:10925499-10929282 GCF_014825855.1 Bombus pyrosoma | reverse complement strand
ATAAATAAAAATAAATAAAAAAAAAATTTCCGAAATAGTCCTTAGACTATTTCTGGTGGCAGCAACTACCGTATTAATCGGAAATTTAAATTTATATTTCGATTACTATCGTTCATTCATTATTTTCTTTTCGTTTAAATTAACGACAATCGAATTTAAAAAAAAAAATATATATAATAAATACAAATACGTAACACCCCAATACCCTAGTCCAGACTTTTACTATGTAGCGGCACTCGACAGTAAACTTCTTCGGTTTCTGTCCCGTGACTCGCTACACAAAGACCCTGTCCTTCGGGCGAGATGATTGCCAGATGTCGGCACATCCTCACGAAATATTTTCAGCTAGCTCGAGGACCCGCTACAAACCTTACGATTTGTTTAGCGAAGATTCTCCAAAGGAACTAATAGTCTTTGTACCTCACATGCCACGGAAAATGCGGGTAGTCTGTTTTTCGCACGTACGATTCTTCCCGTTAGCAACTTTCTCTCAAGGGCGATCAGCATCCTTCTCCAACCATCAAACACGAATTAACCAATTAACAGCAACATTCACTTCCCTCACATTCCGAACCAAAACATTCCTCGACGAATGCGATGATCCGGTATGCTGGGGCACACCCTAGAAGAGACTTCCTCCTCAGCATTATCGCGACGGAGAGACAAAAAGTAATTGCCTAGAGTCCCGCAACGTATCGTGAAAAATCATCGTCCGAACCGACACCGCACATCCGCAGTAGTAGAACTATTAACTGAGTACCGCGAACCGGTAGGTGTAACCACGTGTTGTACACAAAGTATAAGCATTGAATAAACATCTCTGTTGTTGAACATATTCGAGTGTTCCTTCATTACCTATCACGACCTATCCACCTCAACGGTAGCTACACTTAAGTAATAACGCTAAGAAATAGTTGTATGGGTACGCAAGGTTTATGACGATGGGCTTGCGCTCGAAGTGACATAACGAGTCACCGAACGTAGCTACAGTCACGGGCGGGGCGTGTAATAACAGAGGTATGGAGTAATTATGCAGCTCTACTTAAAAACAAACCTGGACCCGAGAGGGGGAGAGGACTGCATAAGGGCAGTCCCATTTTGACTGCGAGTCCGTTATTGCTTTAGTTACTCAGTTAGCTATGGAGTTAGTCATTGAGTTAATTAGTGAGTAAATTATCGAGTTAGTTATTGAATGAAGTACGACTGGTACGATGGATCACACCAGGATCGTGTTTCAGATCGGATTCGTCTTCCCGTGGCCGTGGATTCGTATCGAACCTAAGTTCATTGTCATCGACATCACGTTTGTCCTATTGCTGTTATTACCTGTAATCTCTTGTAACCATCACATCGGTACCAATAACGATTGGCTATAATACGTAAGCCAGATGATCAATTCGAATGAAGTTTCGTCGAACGCTCAAAATTCCAACCTTAACTCGACATCAGAAGTGGGATCAGTGCCGATTATAGCAGTGCAAAAGCTGACAAACATCGTGCGCAAGTTAATTCAGTCGCTTGTACGAAAATCGTGTACGGAACCAAAATATCTTTCGCTACGGCGTTTTAACCCTGAAACCGCGGTCTCTGACCCCGCTACATGGTGCGCAGCTGTCAATCTGATTATGGAGGAAAACCCTTTGCAAAGTAGCGTCCTGCGAGGAAACTATAATTTCAATAACGAGCGTCAAGTAGATTTCTACGTAGTGGAAGCGTCAACTGGTAGACGAAGCCAGCTGGGTGAGTCGTTTCCATTTTACTCCGATTCTGCAGCCGAGTGTCCACTAAGTAATGAATCCAGTCTTGTGATTTTCTGACAAAAGAACGAATGATATTGTAGTAAAGCGAAGAATAAGGAATATTCGTATTAAACGTACATCTCAAATCCTGTCCATTGTATGCACCAACTTTTTTACACTGTAGATAAATTCTCATTTCCTTGCTGATAGTTATTTAAAATATGATATAGTGATTGACCGTGAAATTTTTAAGTCAAGATTCTGACGTAATGTTACGCAAAATAGCCTCGAAATGTGTTAAACAAAATAATGAACGTCTGTAATAAAACAGCACAAATCGAGATCGATATCAATTAAGTTGACACTGATGTACATGGTAATGATCACAGTCGATTAATTTCTCTTCTCGAAAAATTCAAAGATTCATCCGTTACAGGTTTTCTATGTACTCGCGTAAATACAGGCCAGTTAGGAATACGATTAATGGATCCTAACATCACAGTAGATTGAAGTCCTTATAGACTTAGTGAGGGTGAGCGCAAAATAATACGTGAGAGAATAAGCCAATTAATTAGAGCGAAAATCATAAGGTCTAGTAATTCACTGTTTGCGAGCCCTATGATACTCTCGAAGAAGAAAGACGGCTGAGATTATGTGTAGATTTTTGAAAATTGAATAAAAATACGGTCGCGGATCGGTATCCTCTAACTCTTGTTGCGGATCAAATCGCGGGATTGCAACAGCGTGATACTTTATTAGTCTGGACATGTCCAGCGGATTTCATCAAATCGCTATTCATCTTAATTCTACGGAATACGCAACATTTGTTACCCCCGACAAACAATACGAGTATATAACGATGCCGTTTGGATTGAAAAATGCACCGCCCGTTTTCATAGGACCATTCTCAATGCCCTAGACGACCTCGCCTATTCGTACGTTGTTGTTTACTGGATGACGTCCTAATTATTGCCGACTCGATAGATCAAGCTTTAAAAAGGTTGGACACGTTTTAAATCCCTGCGTAAAAGGCGGATTCTCTTTTAATTTTTCTAATTGTTCTTTTCTAAAGACGTTGGTACTCCATCTTGGATATGTAATTCAAAACGGAGAAGTTCGCCCTAACCCTGGTAAGATACGAGATTTGAGTCCTTCACCTGCGACAACGACCGTCACACAGCTTGGACAGTTTATAGGATTAGCTCCTTACTTCCGAAACTTTGTTAATAAATAGCAACAAGAAATGAAACCTTTGTATAAACCCACGTCAAATAATAAATAGAAAAAAAAGAGAGGAAGAGAAAACACGACCTGAACAGAGAAACATGAGAAGATAGGGCGAAGGGTAATTTCTGTCCTGACTGACGCGCCAGTATTAACGATATTTGACCCTAATTATCCTATAGAATTACCGAGTGATTCTAGTTCGGATATACATGGGGATATTTTAATGCATAAGGTTGAAGGTAAAGACAGAGTAGTAGAATGTTATAGTAAAAGAACTTTTCCTACGGAATCCAGGTACCATTCATATGATCTAGAGACAATAGCAGTCGTAAACGCTGTCAAACATTTCCGATACTATCTACAGGGACGAAAATTTCCAATTGTTGTAATTCTTTGAAAGCTTCCAGCAATAAAGAAAATCTTAATGACCGGGTCTATAGGTGGTGCGGTTATTTACAAACCTTCTGTTGAGGTTATTAGATGTATAATGAGAGAGACGCGTGGATAAATTATAAGGTAGAAAATATATTTGAAATACGGAAGTGAAAAAGATACAAAAGTTGAAATAATAACATGAGCTGGTCCAGATCCGCACGCTAGCAGTGTTACTCTATAACCGAAAAACCCTGAAGCCAACGTCGCCTTTCGACTGTTTATGGCCTGCCTTCGTCGCAGTCTTTTGTCTATGCGCTGTCGATGGCTTCAATGCTTTAGAAAGCTAAAAAGACCAGATGTAGAGTTTTCTTAAAGGCAGTGACCTTCAACACCCTCCCTAAAACTCTACATCCTTACAAACAATTATCTTCCAATATTTTCC
>NC_057777.1:10922259-10924999 GCF_014825855.1 Bombus pyrosoma | reverse complement strand
TGACCAATAATCGATAAATTAAATATTTCCTTTTCGCAGCCATTTGCACATTATGAAAATCTATGCGTCGACGAAAGTCTTTTGCTGTACAAGGGCAGATGTTATTCTAAACAGTTTATTCCATCCAAGAGAAGTAGGTTCGGCTTGAAATTATTTCTCCTTAGTGACTGTAAAACTAATTATGTATTGGACTTCATAATTTATACTGGACAAAAAACAAACATTAGTAGAAGTATCACAGCCATTGGAATCTCTTGAGATGTTGTGATGACGCTGCTTCAGCTATATATGGAAAGGGCCATAAGGAAAACTATAAAGTGGTACAAAAATATGCTGCATTTGTCAACGCCGAGGGTTGACGTAGGACAAACAGGATGTCATGCCTTGTATTTGACAGCATGGAGCATGACGCTCATCGAAATACGGACATATGACCAATAGCAGCTGAGATACATTCAATTGAATATTGAATTCTGAATATGCAAAAGTGCAAATCCGCGGGATTTGACCTAGACCACACATGACATAGCGCAAACTGGATGTCGTGCTCTGTATTTGCCAGCATATGAGGTGTATAACGCGCATCGAATTATCGAGATATCACCAATAGCAGCGGAGATACGTTCAGATAAATATTCATGCTTGTGTATGCAAAACTGTAAATAAGCTGGTCCTGACCTAGGACAGAGTTGACGCAGCGTAAACAAGATGTCGTTCCACGTATTCCGCAGCATGTCGGGTGTGAAAATCGCATCGAATTATCAACATAACAATAATAGCAGCGGAGATACGTTCAGATGAATATTCAGGCTTGAATATGCAAAACTGAAAATGCGCTCGTCTTTACCTAGACCAGAGTTGACATAGCCCAAACCGGATGTCGTGCTCTGTATTTGGCAGCAAATGTGGAGCATATGTCACATCGATTTGTCGGCAAATCTAAAATAGCAGCGGTGATACGTACAAGTGAATATTAAAGCTTGATTATGCTTAAATGTAACTGCATTGGATTTGTTCAGGACCAGAGTTTTCACAGTGTAATCAAGAGGATGTGCGCTGTACTTTGCATCAAATGTGATGTAGAAGGCGCATCGAATTGTCGACATATCTTCAATTGAAGCGGGAATATCATGATTTGAATATTTAGGACAGAATGTGCAAAACAGCGAATACTCTGGATTTGACCTAGACCACACTTGACGTAGCGCAAACCGAATGACGTGCTGTGTATTTGGCAGTAAATGTGGACTATAATGCGCATGGAGTTGTCGACATATCACCAAAAGCAGCGGAGATGTGTTCAGATGAATATTCGGGCTTGAATATGCAAAACTGAAAATACGTTAGTCTTAACCTATACAAGAGTTGACGTAGCGCAAACCGGATGTCGTGCTCTGTATTTACAGCATATGGGGAGCATGAAGCGCATCAAATTATCGACATATCGCCAACAGCGGCAGAGATACCTTGAAATGACTATTCAATCTGGAATATGCATCGCTGGGACTACGCTGGTCTTTACATAGACCAGAGATGACGTGGCGCAAACCGATTGTTGTGCTCTGTACTTAATAGCATATGTGGAGTATAACGAGCACCGAATTATATACATATCACCAAAAGCAACGGAGATACGTTCTGATGAATATCCAAGCTTGAATATGCAAAACTGGAAATACGATCGTCTTTACCTAGACCAGAGTTGACGTAGCGGAAGCGGGGTGTCGTTTCACGTATTTCGCAGCATATGCAGAGAATAACGCGCACAGAATTGTAGACACATCTTGAATAGCATTGGAGATACGTTCAATTGAATATTGAAGCATGAATATGCAAAACAGCAACTAGGCTGGTCTGGACCTAGATCAGAGTTGATATATCACAAACCGCATGTCGTGCTCTGTATTTGGTAGCATATGTGGAGTATAACGCGCATCGAAATGCCGAGATATGACCAATAACTGCTGAGAAACTTCCAATTTAATATTCAACCTTAAACATGCAAAACTGGAACTTCGCTGGTCTTGACCTAGACCAGACTTGACGTAGCGAAATCCGAATGTCGTGGTCTCTATTTGGCAGCATATGTGGAGTATAACGAGCACCGAATTAGCGACATATCACCAATAGCAGCGGAGATACTTTCAGATGAATATTCAATTCCGAATGTGCAAAACTGCAAATACGCGGGATTTTCCAGTGCTCAGATTTGACAGAGTGCAAACCGGATGGCACGCTCTGTATTTGGCAACATATGGGGAGCATGAAGCGCATCAAATTATCGACATATCACCAATACCGGCGGAGATACTTTGAATTGACTATTCAATCTGAAATTCAAGCTGGGAATACGCTGGTCTTTAATTAGACCAGAGATGACGTGGCGCAAACCGATTGTTGTCCTGTGTATGTGGCAGCCAATGTGTAGTGTAAAGCGAATCGAATTGTCGACAAATTACCAACAGTAGCGGAGGTACGTCCAGATGAATACTAAAGCTTTAATATGCAAAACTGGTAATACGCTGGTCTTAAAACATACCAGGGTTGGCGTAGCGCAAACCGAATGTCGTGCTCTCTATTGGCAGCATATGTGAAGTATAACGCGCGATCTAATGCCGACAGATGACCAATAGCAGCTGAGGCACACTCATTTGAATGTTGAAGTCTGAATATGCAAAAGTACAAATCCGCGGGATTTGACCTAGACCAGGCTTGACTTAGCGCGAACCGGATGTGGTGC
>NC_057777.1:10920313-10921759 GCF_014825855.1 Bombus pyrosoma | reverse complement strand
GGCGTATAACGTTGTATAGTATTACGTTGTAACGTATAACGATATATAGTATTACGTTATAAGGTATAACGACATATAGTACTACGTTATGAAGTAAAACGGTGTGTAGCATTATGATATAACGTATAACGTTATATGTTACTACGATATAGCGTATAACGTTGTACGGTATTACGATATAACATATAACGTTATGTGGCATTACGATATAACGTATAACGTTCTGTAGTATGATGATATAAGATATAACGTTATATAGCACTACGTTATGGCGTATAACATTCTGTAGTACGATGATATAACGCATAACGTTATATAGTACTACGTTATGACGTATCACGTTGTATAGTATTACGTTATGATGTATAACGTTGTGCAGTATTATGATATAACGTATAACGTTATATGCTCTTACGATATAGCGTATGACATTATACGGTATTACGATATAACATATAACGTTATATAGTACTACGTTATGATGTATAACGTTGTATATTATTACGATATAGCGTATGACGTTATATGGTATTACGATATAACATATAACGTTATATGTTACTACGATATAGCGTATGACGTTGTATGGTATTATGTTGTAACGTATAACGATATATAGTATTACGTTATAACGTATGACGTTGTATAGTATTACGTTATGACGTATAACGTTCTGTAGTATGATGATATAAATTATAACGTTATATGGTATTACGATATAGAGTATAACGTTATACGCTTATTACGATATAACATATAACGTTATATAGTACTACGTTATGACGTATAACGTTCTCTAGTATGACGATATAACGTATAACGTTATATGTTACTACGATATAGCGTATAACGTTGTACGGTATTACGATATAACATATAACGTTATATAGTACTACGTTATGACGTATAACGATATATATACTACGTTATGACGTATAACGTTCTGCAGTATGATGATATAACGTATAACGTTACATAGTACCACGTTATGACGTGTAACGTTGTATAGTATTACGTTATTACGCATAACGTTGTGCAGTATTATGATATAACGTATAACGTTATATGTTTCTACGATACGTCATATAATGTTATACGGTATTACGATATTACATATAACGTTGTATAGTACTACGTTATGACGTATATCGTTATATAGTACTACGTTGTAATGTATAACGATAATTAGTATTACGTTATAACGTATAACATTGTATAGTACTGCGTTATGACATATAACGTTATATAGTATTTCAATATAACATATAACGATATATGGTACAGCGATATAGCGTTTAACGTTATACGGTATTACGATATAACAAATAGCGTTATATAGTACTACGTTATGACGTATGACGTTATATAGTACTACGTTATGACGTATATAGTTATATAGTACTACGTTATGACGTATAACGTTATATAGTACTACGTTATGACGTA
>NC_057777.1:10918491-10919813 GCF_014825855.1 Bombus pyrosoma | reverse complement strand
TTATAACGTAATATTACATATGGTTATACGTTATAACGTAATAGTATATAACGTTATAGGTTTTAACGTAAGACTACATAACGCTATACGTTATAACGTAATACTACATAACGTTATACGTTATAACGTAATACTACATAACGTTATACGTTATAACGTATTACCCTATAACGATATACGTTATAACGTAATATTACATTGCGTTATACGTTATAACGTAATACTACATAACGTTTTACGTTATGACGAATTACGATATAACGTTATACATTATAACGTAATACGATATAACGTTTTACATTATAACGTAATACCACACGACGTTATACGTTATAACGTAATACTACTGAACGTTATACGTTATAACGTACTACCATATAACGATATACGTTATAACGTAATAATACATATGGTTATACGTTATAACGTAATAGTATATAACGTTATAGGTTTTAACGTAAGACTACATAACGCTATACGTTATAACGTAATACTACATAACGTTATACGTTATAACGTAATACTACATATCGTTATACGTTATAACGTATTACCCTATAACGATATACGTTATAACGTAATATTACATAGCGTTATACGTTATAACGTAATACTACATAACGTTTTACGTTATGACGAATTACGATATAACGTTATACATTATAACGTCATACGATATAACGTTTTACATTATAACGTAATACTACATGACGTTTTACGTTATAACGTAATACTACTGATCGTTATACGTTATAACGTACTACAATAAAACGATATACGTTATAACGTATTAAAATATAACGATATTCATTATAACGTAATATTACATAAGGTTATACGTTATAACGTATTACCATATAAAGATATACCTTATAACGTAATAATACATAATATGATACGTTATAACGAAATGCTACTGAACGTTATACGTCATAACGTTCTACCATATAACGATATACGATGTAAATTATTTCCATATAACGATATACTTTATTTCGTATTAATACATAACGTTATACTTTATAACGCATTAATACATAACGTTATACGTTATAACGTATTACCATATAACGATGTACGCTATAACGTGATAATACATAACATTATACGTTATAACGCAATACTACTGAACGTTATACATCATAACGTTCTACCATATAACGATATACGTTATAAAGTATTTCCATATAACGATATACGTTATTTCGTATTAATACATAACGTTATACTTTATAACGTATTAATACATTACGTTATACGTTATAACGTACTACCATATAACGATATACGTTATAACGTAATATTACATATGGTTAATAGTT
>NC_057777.1:10916364-10917991 GCF_014825855.1 Bombus pyrosoma | reverse complement strand
GTTGTAACGTATAACGTTATGTAGTTTTACGTTATAATGCATAACGTTATATCGTAATACGTTATAACGTAAAAAGTTATATAGTATTACGTTATAACGTTATGTATTATTACGTTATAACGTATATCGTTATATGGTACTACGTTATAACGCATAACCTTATGTAGAATTACGTTACATCGTATAACGTTCAGTAGTAATACGTTTTAACGTATAACGATATGTAGTATGACGTTATAATGTACAAAATTATGTAGTATTACGTTATAACTTATAACGATATGTCGTAATACGTTATAACGTGAAATGTTATGTAGTATTACGTTATAACATATAACATTATGTATTATTACGTTATAACGTATATCGTTATGTGGTAATACATAATACCGTATAAAGTTATGCATTATTACGATATACCGCATATCGTTATATGGTAATACGTAAAACGTATATCGTTATATGGTAATACGTTATAACGTATATCGTTATATGGTAGTACGTTATGACGTATAACGTTCAGTAGTCTTCCGTTACAACGTATGACGTTATGTAGTATTACGTTGTAACGTATAACGTTATGTAGTATTACGTTATAACGTATATCGTTATATGGTAATATGATATAACGTATATCGTTATATAGTAATACGTTATAACGCATAACGTTATGTAGAATTACGTTACATCGTATAACGTTCAGTAGTATTACGTTATAACGTATAGCGTTATGTAGTATTACGTTATAATGTATAAAGTTATGTAGTATTACGTTATAACGTATAACGATATGCCGTAATACGTTATAACGTGAAATGTTATGTAGTATTACGCTATAACATATAACATTATGTACTATTACGTTATAACGAATATCGTTATGTGGTAATACATTATACCGCATAAACTTATGCATTATTACGTTATACCGCATATCGTTATATGGTAATACGTTAAAACGTATATCGTTATATGGTAGTACGTTATGACGTATAACGTTCAGTAGTCTTCCGTTACAACGTATAACGTTATGTGGTATTACGTTGTAACGTATAACGTTATGTAGTATTACGTTGTAACGTATAACGTTATGTAGTATTACGTTATAGCGTATAACATTATGTATTATTACGTTATAACGTATAACCATAGATAGTATTACGTTATAACGTATAACGTTATGTAGTATTACGTTATAACGTATAACATTATGTATTATCACTTTATAACGTATAACGATAGATAGTATTACGTTATACCGTACAACGTCATGTAGTATTACGTTATAACGTATATCGTTATATGCTAATACGTTATAACGTATACCGTTATATGGTAATAAGTTATAACGTTTATCGTTATATGGTAGTACGATATAACGTATAACGTTCAGTAGAAATACGTTATAACGTATATCGTTATATGGTTGTACGTTATGATGTATAACGTTCAGCAGTATTTCGTTATAACGTATAACATTATGTATTATTACGTTACAACGTATATCGTTATATGGTAGTACGTTATAACGTATAACCTTATGTAATAATTCGTTATAATGTATATCGTTATATTTTAATACGTTATAACGTATAACGTTATGCAGTACTACGTTATAACGTAAGAC
>NC_057777.1:10912447-10915864 GCF_014825855.1 Bombus pyrosoma | reverse complement strand
TATACATTATAACGTAATACTATATATCGTTATACGTTACAACGTAATACTATACAACGTTATACGTCATAACGTAGTACTATATAACGTTATATGTTTTATCGTAATACCGTATAACGTTATACGCTATATCGTAATAGCATATAACGTTATACGCTATATCGTAATAGCATATAACGTTATATGCTATATCGTAATACCATATAATGTTATACACTATATCGCAATACTATACAACGTTATACGTTTTAACGTATTACTATATAACGTTATACGTTATATCATCATACTACAGAACGTTATACGTCATAACGTAGTATATATAACGTTATAAGTCGTAACGTATTACTATATAACGTTATACGTTATATCGTAATACTATATAAGGTTATACGTTATAACATCATTCCATGTAACGTTATACGTTATATCATCATACTACAGAACGTTATACATCATAACGTAGTACTATATAACGTTATATGTTATATCGTAATACCGTATAACGTTATACGCTATATCGTAGTAACATATAACGTTATATGTTATATCGTAATACCATATAACGTCATACGCTATATCGTAATAATATACAACGTTATACGTCATAACGTAGTACTATATAACGTTATATGTTATATCGTAATACCGTATAACGTCATACGCTATATCGTAATAGCATATAACGTTATACTTTATATCATAATACTGCACAACGATATACGTCATAACGTAATACTATACAACGTTATACGTCATAACGTAGTACTATATAACGTTATATGTTATATCGTAATACCATATAACGTTATACGCTATATCGTAATACTATACAACGTTATACGTCAAAACGTAGTACTATATAACGTTATATCTTATATCGTAATACCGTATAACGTTATACGCTATATCGTAATACCGTATAACGTTATACGCTATATCGTAGTAACATATAACGTTATATGTTATATCGTAATACTACACAACGTTATACGTCATAACGTAATACTATACAACGTTATACGTCGTAACGTTGTACTATACAACGTTAAATGTTATATCGTAATACCGCATAACGTTATACGCTATATCGTAGTAACATATAACGTTATATGTTATATCGTAATACCATATAATGTTATACACTATATCGTAATACTATACATCGTTATACGTCAGAACGTAATACTATACAACGTCATACGTTATAACGTAATACTATATATCGTTATACGTTACAACGTAATACTATACAACGGTATACGCCATAACGTAGTGCTATATAACGTTATACGTTATATCATCATACTACAGAATGTTATACGTAATAACATAGTATATATAACGATATATGTCGTAACGTATTACTATATAACGTTATACGTTATATCGTAATACTATATAAGGTTATACGTTATAACGTCATTCCATGTAACGTTATACGTTATATCATAATACTACACAACGTTTTACGTCATAACGTAGTACTATATAACGTTATATGTTATATCGTGATACCGTATAACGTTATACGCTATATCGTAGTAGCACATAACGTTATACGTTATATCATCATACTACAGAACGTTATATGTCATAACGTAATATATATAACGTTATAAGTCATTACGTATTGCTATATAACGTTATACGTTATATCGTAATACTACACATCGTTATATGTCATAACGTAATACTATTTAACGTTATACGTCATAACGTAGTACTATATAACGTTATATGTTATATCGTAATACTATATAAGGTTATTCGTTATAACGCCATTCCATGTAACGTTATACGTTATAACATCATACTACAGAACGTTATACATCATAACGTAGATCTATATAACGTTATACGTTATATCAAAATACTACACAACTTTAATGGTCATAACGCAGTACTATATAACGTTAAACATTATATCCTAATACCATATAAGATTATACGTAATATCATAATACTACATAACGATATTCGTCATAACGTATTACTATATAACGTTATACGTTACAACGTAGTACTATATATCGCTATACGTTGCAACGTAATACTATATATCGTTATACGTTACAACGTAATGCTATATAACGTTATACGTCATAACCTATTACTATATAACGTTATACGTTACGACGTAGTACAATATATCGCTATACGATATAGCGTAATACTATATGACGTTATACGTCATAACGTAGTTGTATGTAACGTTATATGTAATGCCGTAATACCATATAACGTTATACGCTATAACGTAATACCATATAACGTGATACGTGATATCGTAATACTATATAACGTTATATGTTATGTCGCAATACCATATAACGTTATACGCTATAACGTAGTACCATATAACGTTATACGTCAAAACGTAGTACTATACAACGTTAAACATTACATCCTAATACCATATAACGTTAAACGTTATATCATAATACTACACACGTTATACGTCATAACGTATTACTATATAACGTTACACGTTACAACGTAGTACAATATATCGCTATACGATGTAGCGTAATACTATATGACGTTATACGTCATAACGTAGTTCTATATAACGTTATATGTAATGCCGTAATACCATATAACGTTATACGCTATATCGTAATAGCATATAACGTTATACGTTATATCATAATACTGCACAACGTTATACGTCATAACGTAATACTATACAACGTTATAAGTCATAACGTATTACTGTATAACGTTATACGTTATATCGTAATGCTGTATAAGGTTATACGTTATAACGTCATACCATGTAACGTTATACGTTGTATCATAATACTACACACCGTTTTACGTCATAACGTAGTACTATATAACGTTATAAGTTATATCATCATACTACAGAACGTTATACGTCATAACGTGGGACTATATAACGTTATATGCTATATCGTAATACCGTATAACGTTATACGCTATATCGTAATAGCATATAACGTTATACGTTATATCATAATACTGCACAACGTTATACGTCATAACGTAATACTATACAACGTTATACGTCATAACGTAGTACTATATAACGTTATACGTTATATCATCATACTACAGAACGTTATACGTCATAACGTAGTACTATATAACGTTTTACGTTATATCGTAATACCGTATAACGTTATACGCTATATCGTAGTAACATATAACGTTAGATGTTATATCGTAATACCATATAACGTTATACGCTATAGCGTAATACTATACAACGTTATATGCCGTAACCTAGTACTATATAACGTTATATGTTTTATCGTAGTACCGTATAACATTATATGCCGTATCGTAGAAAAATATAACGTTATACGTTATATCATAATACTGCACAACGTTATAGGTCATAACGTAATACTATACAACGTTATACGTCATAACGTAGTACTATATAACGTT
>NC_057777.1:10908643-10911947 GCF_014825855.1 Bombus pyrosoma | reverse complement strand
AGCACATAACGTTATACGTTATATCGTAATACCATATAACGTTATACGTTATAACGTAATGCTACATAACGTTACACATTATAACGTAATACTACATGACGTTATACGTTATATCGTAATACCATATAACGTTATACGTTATAACATAATGCTACATAACGTTATACGTCCTAACGTAATACTACAAAACGTTATACGTGAGATCGTAATGCTGCATAACGATATACGTTATGACGTAATGCTACATAACGTTACATCGTAATACCATATAACATTATACGTAATACCGTAATACCACATAACGTTACACGTTATACCGTAATGCTACATAACGATATATGTTATAACGTAATGCTACATAACGTTATACGTTATAACGTAATACCATAGAACTTTATACTTTATAACATAATGCTACATAACGATATACGTTATAACGTAATGCTACTTAACGTTATACGTTATAGCGTAATACCATATAACGTTGTACGTTATAAAATAATGCTACATAACGTTATACGTTATATTGTAATACCATATAACGTTATACGTTATAACATAATGCCACATGACGTTATACGTTCTAACGTAATACCACAAAACGTTATACGTTATATCGTAATGCTGCATAACGATATAGGTTATAACGTAATGCTACATAACGTTATACGTTATAACGTAATACCATAAAGCGTTATACGTTATAACGTAATACCTTATAACGTTAAACGTTATATCGTAATACTATATATCGTTATACGTTATAACGTAATGCTACATAACGTTATACGTTATATCGCAATACCATATAACGTTATACGTTATAACTTAATACCTTATAACGTTAAACGTTATATCGTAATACTATATATCGTTATACGTTACAACGTATTGCTACATAACGTTACATCTTAATACCATATAACGTTATATGTAATACCGTACTACCACATAACGTTACACGTTACACCGTAATGCTACATAACGATATACGTCATAACGTAATGCTACATAACGTTATACGTTCTAACGTAATACTACAAAACGTTATACGTTATATCGTAATGCTGCATAACGATAAACGTTGTAACGCAATGCTACATAACGTTATACGTTATAACGTAATACCATAGAACGTTATACGTTATAATATAATGCTACAAAACGTTATACGTTATATCGTAATGCTGCATAACGATATACGTTATAACGTAATACAAAAAACGTTATACGTTATATCGTAATGCTGAATAACGAAATACGTTATAACGTAATGCTACATAACGTTATACGTTATAACGTAATACCACAGAACGTTATACGTTATAACATAATGCTACATAACGTTATACGTTATAAGGTAATGCTAGATGACGTTATACGTTGTAACGTAATGCCATATAACGTTATACGTTATACCGTAACACTATATATCTTTACATGTTGTAACGTAATGCTATATAACGTTATACGTTATATCGTAATACCATATAACGTTAAAGGTTATATCGAAATACTATATATCGTTATACGTTATCACGTAATGCTACATAACGTTATGTCGTAATACCATATAACGTTATACGTTATATCGTAATACCACATAACGTAATACGTTGTAACGTAATGCTACATAACGATATACGTTATTACGTAATGCTACGTAATGTTATACGTTATAACGTAAAACCATAGAACGTTATACGTTATAACATAATGCTACATAACGTTATACGTTATAACGTAATGCTACATGACGTTATACGTTGTAACGTAATGCCATATAACGTTATACGTTATATCGTAACACTATATATCTTTACATGTTGTAGCGTAATGCTATGTAACGTTATACGTTATATCGTAATACCATATAACGTTATACGTTATAACGTAATACCACATAACGTTATACGTTATAACATAATGCTACAAAACGTTATACGTTATATCGTAATGCTGCATAACGATTTACGTTATAACGTAATACAAAAAACGTTATACGTTATATCGTAATGCTGCATAACGAAATACGTTATAACGTAATGCTACATAACGTTATACGTTATAACGTAATACCACAGAACGTTATACGATATAACGTAATACCTTATAACGTTAAACGTTATATCGTAATACTATATATCGTTATACGTTATAACGTTACACGTTGTAACGTAACGCTACATAACGATATACGTTATAACGTAATGCTACATAACGTTATACGTTATAACGTAATACTACATAACGTTATACGTTATATCGTAATGCTGCATAACGATATACGTTATAACGTAATGCTATATAACGATATACGCTATAACGTATTGCTACATAACGTTATACGTTATAACGTAATGCTACATAACGTTATACGTTATAACGTAATACCACAGAACGTTATACGTTATAACGTAATACCTTATAACGTTATACGTTATATCGTAATACTATACATCGTTATACGTTATAACGTAATGCTACATAACGTTATGTCGTAATACCATATAACGTTATACGTTATAGCGTAATACCACATAACGTTATACGTTATAACGTAATGCTACATAACGTTATACATTATAACGTAATACTACATGACGTTATACGTTACAACGTAATACTACATAACGATATATGTTATAACGTAATACTATAGAACGTTATACGTTATAACATAATGCTACATAACGTTATACGTTATAACGTAATACTACATGAGGTTATACGTTTCGACGTAATACTACATAACGATATACGTTATAACGTAATGCTATATAACGATATACGCTATAACGTATTGCTACATAACGTTATACGTTATAACGTAATGCTACATAACGTTATACGTTATATCGTAATACTACATAACGTTATACGCTATACCGTAATGCTACATAGCGTTATACGTTACAACGTAATACTACATGACGTTATACGTTACAACGTAATGCTACATAACGATATGCGTAATAACGTAATGCTACAAAACGTTATACGTTACAACGTAATACTACATAACGATATACGTTATATCGTAGTGCTACATAACGTTACACGTTATAACGTAATGCTATATAACGATATACGTTATAACGTTAAGCTACATAACGTTATACGTTATAACGTAATGCTACATGACGTTATACGTTGCAACGCAATACAACATGACGTTATACGTGATATCGCAATACCATATAACGTTATACGTTATATCGTAATACTATATATCGTTATACGTTACAACGTAATGCCACATAACGTTACATCGTAATACCATACAACGTTATATGTAATACCG
>NC_057777.1:10906500-10908143 GCF_014825855.1 Bombus pyrosoma | reverse complement strand
TAACGTATAACGTTATGTAGCATTACGTTATAACGTATAACGTTATATAGTATTACGTTATATCGTATAACGTTATATGGTACTAGGATGTAGCGTATAACATTATGTAGCATTACGTTATAACGTATAACGCTATGTAGATATATGTTATAACGTATATCATTATGTAGCATTACGTTATAACGTATAACGTTATGTAGATATATGTTATAACGTATAACGTTATGTAGTATTACGTTAAAACATATAACGATATATAGTATTACGATATAACGCATAAAGTTATGTAGCATTACGTTATAACGTGTAACGTTATATAGTATTACGTTATAACGTATAACGTTAGGTAGCATTACGTTATACCGTATAACGTTATAAAGTATTACGTTATAACGTATAACGATATGTAGCATTACGTTATAACGTATAACGTTATGTGGATATATGTTATAACGTATGGCGTTATGTAGAATATGTTATAACGTATGGAGTTATGTAGTGTTACGATATAAGATATAACGTTATTTAACGTTACGTTATAAGGTATAACGTTATGTAGATATATGTTATAACGTATAACGTTATGTATCATTACGTTATAACGTATAACGATATGTAGATAAATGATATAACGTATAACGGTATGTAGCATTACGTTATAACGTATAACGTTAAATAGTATTACGTTATAACGTATAACGTTATGTAGATATATGTTATAATGTATAACGTTATGTAGTATTACGTTATAACATATAACGATATATAGTATTACGATATAACGTATAACGTTATGTAGCATTACGTTATAACGTGTAACGTTATATAGTATTACGCTATAACGTATAACGTTATGTAGCATTACATTATAACGTATAACGTTATATAGTATTACGTTATAACGTATAACGATATATAGCATTACGTTATAACGTATAACGTTATGTGGATATATGTTATAACGTATGGCGTTATGTAGTATTACGATATAACGTATAACGTTATGTAGTATAACGTTATAACGTATAACGTTATGTAATATTACGATATAACGTATAACGTTATGTAGCATTACGTTGTAACGTATAACGCTATGTAGGTATAGGTTATAACGTATAACGTTATGTAGCATTACGCTATAACGTATAACGTAATGTAGATATATGTTATAACGTATAACGTTATGTAGCATTACGTTATAACGTATAACGTTATGTAGAATATGTTATAACGTATGGAGTTATGTAGTGTTACGATATAACATATAACGTTATTTAACGTTACGTTATAACGTATAACGTTATGTAGATATATGTTATAACGTATGTCGTTATGTAGTATTACGCTATAACATATAACGGTATGTAGTCTTACGATATAACGTATAACGTTATGTCATATTACGATGTAACGTATAACGTCATGTAGTATTACGTTATAGCGAATAACGTTATGTAGCATTACGTTATAACGTATAACGTTACGTAGATATATGTCATAACGTATGGCGTTATGTACTATTGCGATATAACATATAACGTTATGTAGCATTGCGTTATAACGTATAACGTTATGTAGATATATGTTATTACGCAAAACGTTATGTAGCATTACGGTATAACGTATAACGTTATGTATATATA
>NC_057777.1:10903210-10906000 GCF_014825855.1 Bombus pyrosoma | reverse complement strand
TATTACGTTGGAACGTATAACGTTATGTAGCATTACGTTATGACGTATATCGTTATGTAGCATTACGGTATAACGTGTAACGTTATGTGGTAGTACGGTATTACATATAACGTTATATGGTATTACGATGTAACGTTATGTAGCATTACGTTGTAACGTATAACGATATATAGTATTACGATATAACGTATAACGTTATGTAGCATTACGTTATAACGTATAACGATATATAGTATTACGATATAACGTATAACGTTATATGGTATTGCGATATCACGTATAACGTCATGTTGTATTACGTTGCAACGTATAACGTCATGTAGCATTACGTTATAACGTATAACGTTATGAAGCATTATGTTATAACGTATAACGTTATGTAGCATTATGTTATAACGTATAACGTTCTATGGTTTTACGTTATAACGTATAACGTTACGTAGCATTACGTAATAACGTATATCGTTATGTAGCATTACGTTACACCGTATTACGTTATGTGGTATTACGATATAACGTATAACGTTATATGGTATTACGACATAACGTTATGTAGCATTACGTTATAACGAATAACGATATATAGTATTTCGATATAACGTTTAACGTTATAAGGTATTACGTTATAACGTATAACGTTCTATGGTATTACGTTATAACGTATAACGTTATGTAGCATTGCGTTACAACGTTTATCGTTATGCAGCATTACGATATAACGTATAACGTTTTGTAGTATTACGTTATAACGTATAACGTTATGTAGCATTACGTTATAACGTATATCGTTATGTAGCATTACGTTATAACGTATAACGTTATGTGGTATTACGATATAACGTATATCGTTGTGTAGCATTACGATATAACATATAACGTTATGTAGTATTACGTTTTAACATATAACGTCATGTAGTATTACGATATAACGTATAACAATATGTAGCATTACGTTATAACGTATAACGTTATATAGTATTACGATATAACGTATAACGTTATGTGGTATTACGATATAACGTATAACGTTATTTAGCATTACGGTATAACGTATATCGTTGTGTAGCATTACGATATAACATATAACGTTATGTAGTATTACGTTGTAACGTATAACGGCATGTAGTCTTACGTTATATCGTATAATGATATATAGTATTACGATATAACGTTTAACGTTATAAGGTATTACGTTATAACGTATAACGTTATATGGAATTACGCTATAACGTATAACGTTATGTGGTATTACGATATAACGTTATGTGGCATTACGATATAACGTATAACGTTATATGGTATTACGATATAACGCATAACGTTATGTGGTATTACGATATAACGTTATGTGTCATTACGATATAACGCATAACGTTACGTAGGATTAGGTTATAACGTATAACGTTACGTGGGATTAGGTTATAACGTATAACGTTATGTAGCATTACGATATAACGTATAACGTTTTGTAGCATTACGTTATTACGCATATCGTTATGTAGCATTACGTTGTAACGTATAACGTCATGTAGTATTACGTTGTAACGTATAACGCTATGTAGCATTACGGTATAACGTATAACGTTATGTAGTATTACGATATAACGTATAACGTTATGTAGTATTACGATATAACGTATATCGTTATGTAGCATTACGGTATAACGTATAACGTTATGTGGTATTACGATACTACGTATAACGTTACATGTTATTACGATGTAACGTTATGTAGCATTACGTTATAACGTATAACGATATATAGTATTACGATATAACGTATAACGTTATATGGTATTACGTTATAACGTATGACGTTATGTAGCATTATGTTATAACGTATAACGTTCTATGGTATTACGTTGAAACGTATAACCTCATGTAGCATTATGCTATAACGTATAACGTTATGTAGTATTACGATATAACGTGTATCGTTATTTAGCATTACGATATAACGTATATCGTTGTGTAGCATTACGATATAACATATAACGTTATGTAGTATTACGTTGTAACATATAACGTCATGTAGTATTACGATATAACGTATAACAATATGTAGCATTACGTTATAACGTATAACGTTATATAGTATTACGATATAACGTATAACGTTATGCGGTATTACGATATAACGTATAACGTTATTTAACATTACGATATAACGTATATCGTTGTGTAGCATTACGATATAACATATAACGTTATGTAGTATTACGTTGTAACGTATAACGTCATGTAGTCTTACGATATAACGTATAACGATATGTAGCATTACGTTATAACGTATAACGCTATGTAGAATTGCGATATAACGTATAACATTATGTAGCATTACGATATAACGAATAACGTTATATAGCAATACGATATAACGTATATCGTTATGTAGTAAAACGTTGTCACGTATAACGTCATGTTGTATTATGTTATATCGTATAATGATATATAGTATTACGATATAACGTTTAACGTTATAAGGTATTACGTTATAACGTATAACGTTATATGGTATTACGCTATAACGTATAACGTTATATGGTATTACGATATAACGTTGTGTGGCATTACGATATAACGTATAACGTTATATGGTATTACGATATAACGCATAACGTTATGTGGTATTACGATATAACGTTATGTGGCATTACGATATAACGCATAACGTTATGTGGTATTACGTTATAACGAATAACGTTACGTAGGATTAGGTTATAACGTATAACGTTATGTAGCATTACGATATAACGTATAACGTTTTGTAGCATTACGTTATTACGCATA
>NC_057777.1:10894446-10902710 GCF_014825855.1 Bombus pyrosoma | reverse complement strand
TGTTATTGATTTTATGTGATACTTCCATGTGAGGCGTGTGTCTAGATGTATTCCTAGATATTTGACATGCTTTGTTTGTGCTATGTGGGCGCCATTTAGTTGGATGTCCGGTGTTTTTCCTTTTCTAAGCGTAAATGTTATGTGATTGCACTTACTGGTGTTCGCTTTTATTTGTTTGCTTTGCAGCCACTTTTCAATTATGCATCAAAATTATCAGAGCAATTAGCATGTTTGTTAGTTGTTCCACTTGCAGGATAAATTTCAAAATTGATAACTGTGATTATCACCAATAAATTTTATCAGAACAAAATACGTTTAATATTGCCGGTTATCTATTACATAACTGTTTGAAAATTCATTCTTGTCAAAAATATCAACAATTTTCTGTCGACAATGATAATTTAGAAGAGAATAATTTATTCACACATATTAAGGCATACAGTGCAGAATATAATTTGTTTGATACATTAAGGAGTCCCCATGAAAGTTTTTATAATTATTTGTTTTCCTTAGAAACTCAATTTTTGACAAATGTCTTCTATCGGATATGGGTATAGGAGATAATTTCTTAAAATTATGTATAAATATTGTCAATTTTATATCTTCAATTATTTACTCGTTTGCGAATCTTTTAAAATATAGTAACAAACATTTTAAAAATTGTACTAAAACAGATAGAAAACTTGTATTACAATGAATTTGTAGATATTTTGTAATTATACTACAGCTGCATATATTTATAACATTTTTTATGAATAGATTTATATTGTATATGTTTATAAAATAATGTAAAAGGAAATTGACGGAATCTGGATTTCGGCAATACCAAGCCAATGGCTGCAAACTTTTATTGTGATTTACTTACGATTACGGATGTCTATCAGAATAATCACTGGTGAAAAAGGAACTGAAGTGAAATGCTCTAGAAAATTCTGGAAATAAAATAAATCTGGAAATTCTCTAGGAAATAGTGGAATTCTGTGAAAAGGGATCATCAGATTTTTTCTTCGTACGCTAACAATGTTTAATCTATAATATCATACTTATAACATATTTACTTAATTTCTTCCGCCCAGTGTTTCTTTTATGAACCCATAGAGCTGCACCATTATATATAATCATCCTTAACTTCTCGTTCGCACTCCAGCTTTTATGTTAACACTGTTAACTGTTTCCATATAAGGATTTTCGTGATTTTTCTTTGATAACACGTTGAATTCTCTCTCCCATATTGTTTTTTCTAGGTCGTAGCTGAGAAAAGAACTTTTAATTGGACGTTTCAATTGTTCAACAGACGTAATTTGTCGAGCGAGACCTTAAACAATATTTTTCACTGTATACCAAAGAAAAGAATGGTGTAAAATCCGATGAACGAGAAGACCACAAGTGTGGAACTGTCTACGTTCTATCCACTTTGTCCAAATATTTCATTCAAAAATCTATGAACTAATTGGCTGTGGTGAAGTAGAGTACCATCATGCACAAAAACATGCATGAAATAAATGGTGTGGTTCCTGTGGCGTGCCATAATTTCACGTAATTAAGATACGAAAGCATACAAATCATAAGTTTGGTGCACCTGCTTCATAGGCAAATACTAGAGACCAATGATTTTTATACATACATGGATGGTGAAACACTCTTGATTGAATCTTGCAACTATTGCATATGGATTTTCGTTGAGCCTAAAATGGCGAAAACTTTGTCGAGAAGGATAGTCGTTCGGTCGGAATGCTTAAATACGATAAATCTTATACGATCGGAAACCTTTTTCTCAAATTATTTGCTGCACCGTCATATGACTAACTTTCAATCGACGAATGCACATTATAGGAAGCTCAAAAGCAAGAGCGATGACCCGTTATTCCATTTAATGCGCAATCGGTCAACTTTTTGACATAGATGAATTTATCGCAATAGTAGTTGTTGATTACTAAATTAAAAATCTTACCGCTGGAATTGAAATTTATTTCTCTTCTACTTCCTACTACTTATTTATCTCTGTTCTACTTCCTCCTTTGACGTAATTGATGTTTGTCGAACTTTGCTTTTCAGATAATCTCATAATTTTTCAACCGGATTTAAATCCGGTGATTGCGTGGATGTTTTCTTTTTTCTTTTTTAATAACACCAATATACTTTACAATTTGTCCAGAAAGGACGTTTGGTAAATTGTTTTAGCAGTGTTTTGAATATTTACCACATAGATGCTTTCTCGGTGGGATACATCTCTAATGCACATATTTCTTATGTGGAGGGGTGGATGTCATTTGAATGCTGCGTTCTGCGTAGCCTTCTAGAAAGATTTTCTGAATATAGACTATTTGCTATTGTACAAGGCTTATCATGTATCTGTTGCATAGATACTTCGATTCCTCTTCAACTGATTTGATCATAAGATAGCTTCGTATTTGCTCGTTCCGCATATATGAAGGAGCGTTGACAATAGTTCTCAGAATGACAAACTGTAGCGCTTCCATCTTTACTATATGGCTTTTAGCAGTCGTACCCCATAATGCAATCCCGTAGGTCCAAATTAACTTGATTATCGTTTTATAAATGAGGAGCTCATTGCCCATGCGTATCTTGGAGTTCCTGTTAGTAAGCCAGTACATTTCACGTTTTTTGATACGAATTTGTTCTATTTTAACTCTTACATGGTGTTTCCATATCATTTTTTCGTCCATATGTAAACCTAAGTATTTGACTGTTTTCGTTTGAGGTATACTAACATTGTTGAGAGTAACAGGAGGAAGAATTCCTTTTTTTAATGTAAATATAATGTGGTTACACTTCTCAGAGTTCACTTTTATTCTCCATTCACTTAGCCATTGTTTAATTTTTAGGAGGTGTTGTTACAACATGTTGTGTGCAAATTTTTGGGTCCTCGTGCGCGATCATAATTGCAGTATCATCTGCATATGAGTATCAGCATAATTGCAGTATCACAAATGTAAATATTGAGGTTTCATTAGTGATAGGGATATCTGCAGTGTATAGCGTGTACTTGGTGTACAGTGGCCCTCGGACACTACCTTGCGGTACACCTGCTTCAATGTTACAGATTTCTGAAATCGAGTCTTGTATTTTAACAAAAAACGTTCTATTTTCAAGCTACGATCTCAATTTGGGAACAATTCCAGGTAAACAATAACTAATAATAACAACAACAAAAAAGAAAACGTGTTGCTAAAGTCAAAAAGGGAGATCTCCCCGTTCGGTCACGCAGCGATGTTCTTCACAGAGGCAAGATCTCTCCGTTCTGTTAGCTAAGTGTCAAGATGCAGGGTAATGTTATGTTTAGTTATTATATTTTCACTGTTTAGTATACATGTAGAGAATCAGTAGCAAGTTAAGATGTTGACCGATTAAAATGTAGCACATGAGCTAGAGGGCAATTCGAATCATGTTGTTGTTTTGCCTCGGAGTATCAACACCGATAGGATATACAAAATGTAATAATAAACAAACTCCGGGCAAAACAATGTCGCCGCTACGTGCAACTGTCAACCGAAGTCGAATTTAAATTTTTCTGTATTCCCCCGACCAGTATAAACATACGAACGCAATCTTTAACAGGAGAGTCTTTGGAGTTTTCAGACCAGTTGCCAGTCAATTTTATCAACGAACAATACGCAGTCCGTAGCGAATCAGTTCTGATTGAGCATTCTTATAACGACCAGTCTCGAGCCTTCTACGGTTGACTCTGAATTTTGTATTATATTTATAAATATTTTAAAAATACATTTTACGACTTCAACATCAAGTAGTCTCGTCATTTAAAATAACAACGACCAACCATTCTCCACAGATGATTGAAGAACTACCGTCGTTCGGTGATGATGCTGTCGCGGAGGAAAATTAGTGATAGGTGTGTCTAAAGCACGGAACCAGCGGATACGTTGATGGCAATTTTAGTTAGGAAAGTGCGAGCAACGGTCGTTGCTGCTACTTGGATAAGAAAAAGGCTGATGGGTAAGGATGGGTGCTGGCCGCCCCCAATCAAAGGTCGTTCGTGGGTGCCGTTGTATATGAGTAACCTGTTTTCCCGTGTATTCTCGGAATGGACAATAACTCAAAGGAATGCTTCACTTAAAAGATACTTGTGTGGTCTTAAGAATCTTAACTATAAAAAAGGCTAAAATTTGTAATGGTTCTTCAAGGTTCTTGAAGGTCCGCAATAAGGGTGTTTAGACATCTGGTGGTCATCTTGCCCGACGGATAGAGATTGGTTTATATAGAGAGTCACGGGACGTAACCGACGCCCATCCCAAATCCCGAATAGCTCAAATATCGGCAATATTCCGATCAAAATTTAATTATCAGATGAGATAAAGATAAGATTATTATATTCATTATCAAAAATATGTTTTATGGATTGAAACAGGTCTTTCAATATTAATGTTTCTCGCAATTTTTCATCAATTTGTCAATTTCCACTTGTAATATTAAGATAAATATCTAGAATAAGAGCCTCTTTATCGATTTTCATAACTTTGAAATATTTTACCAGGATCATTATTCTCAGTAATTCTTTCCTGTACATATAATCGCCACTCGGGCTTAGTTTCCGAGATATTCGCCAAAATCTTTAGGTAAATTAAAATTGCGAGTATACTTCAACCTAGCGTAGGTAACAATTGCTATTTTGGATGTTGAGCGAAATGATGTACATTGATTTCTCAAGCACCTCCAATAATATAACAAAGAAATATTTCTAACAAAACTTTTGATAAAAAGTCAAGGTGACCCTCAGAAGCATTTTTTGATAATTTTATATATTGCAATTTCTAATCGATTCAAAATTGATTCAGTTTTGTTAGAAATATTTGATGCTTACATTATCGGAAGTGCTTGAAAAATTGTATACGCTACTTAACTGAACTCCTTGTATAGCGCAACCTAAACCTAACTGATTGATGATAATCATATTTAATATCAATACAAGAAAGAAGTTAATGGCTTAAGATTAAGATAACAAGATATATTTGCCTGACATGTGTTTCTGTCAACATGTCAATTCTGTCTGCTTACTCATATCGTGAATTATACTAAAGTAC
The DNA here is from genome assembly GCF_014825855.1 of Bombus pyrosoma. Lineage (NCBI taxonomy): Eukaryota > Metazoa > Arthropoda > Insecta > Hymenoptera > Apidae > Bombus > Bombus pyrosoma. The sequence continues at coordinate 10,897,650 of NC_057777.1, read as the reverse complement.
TCTAGAATATTGGTAAATTAGAAAACGGCAGCATGTGGAGTTTGTTTACACGATAAGAGCAGTATTCTAGCTCGAAGCAATCGTTGATTATTATTTAATATTAATTTCGTAAGCCAGCGCTGACGGCTGTTAATTTAACCGTAATAATATAACGTTTCTCTTTTCTTGACATTGAAAATGATAGTCATTAATGAGTTAGATCTAGGTTGGGTTATACAAGGCAAAGATGTAAAAAGTTTTAAATGCGATTCTTCGAACCAAAATGAGACGAAGATCAAAAATAAAAAAATTGCATTTTCGGCTTTGTTTCGTAATTATACGAAAGTAGGTTAGCCCAAGGAGCGAGGCGCACAAGGATTCTCAAATCGAACGATATATGGGCAACAACTTAGAGAAGAAGATTATGAAACTTGAAGACGTAAAAAATCCTGCGCGATATTACGTAAGAAAAATCGTATCAAGGTTAGATTCATATTCAAGATCCATAACAGTCTATCGAAAACCGTCTCATTTACGAGTATAGAGGATTGACATTTCCTCTAATTCTTTGTCTGCATAAATAGTTAATAAATAATAGTACATATAAATAAAGGTATTGATACAAATTTCACACGCGCAATGCGATTGTTCCGTCCACGGGTGTCCATAGAAAAATCACACACGCATCGGCAGTGTCCAGATTGTTCACAGAAAAATCGTACCAAAAGAAGTAATAGTTTTATATTACAGTAAATGTTCACCGTTTCTTTTTGCAAACAAAGTACACCATGCGAATGATACACACAGCACGCATTATATACACAATACACGCAATGCACTTAAATCATTCGTTGGAACTAAATAGAATAAAAAATAAAAATAAAATAGTTAAAAGCAAAAAAGTTCAGAAAACTAAGACCTATATTTTAACTACAATTAACTAGAATTTTATGTTTATGCAAATCTTCTAACGCTTCTCTTTGGCCGTCAAAGTGATTCTATCTTTTCAGAACTGTTCTACCCTCTAACCAAGTTTCTAAAATCGCTAAAACATGTGCAAGATAGTGGAAAGTTCATTCAAGAAGAAAAGTTTACGATACCTACCGCCTATGATTTTGTTTTCTTTATGTAACTCGATATTAACCAGGGACAGTCAGAATATTGGAGTAGTTCTTTTTAAAGGTAAGGATACGATACTGAGAAAACGAACGGTGGCTGTTCTCATCAGATGTGCTTAAAAAGATTAGAATTGTCTTCCAAGTATAGAATCATTTCGGTAACAAACGCGGAAACTTAAAAGAGCTATTTAATGCGGTAAATATAATTTTTCATTTGATTGTATATTGATTTATATTATTACACATTATTAGATAATTATACATTACAAGAATACATTAGTAATCATACAGTAGTAGTAGTAGTGTATGCGTGGACTTTATATAAGTATTTTCAATATGTACTTTCATTTATTAATTATTTAAGAAGGCAAAGGATTAGTAGAAACATTAATCTTCTGTATTTGGAAATTTCATGAGGCGGTTTTCAATATATTGTTGTGGATTTCAATAAGTAAGTTTAATATACGAATTAATATGTAGTATCGCGGGCATAAGGCCTAGGAGTTAGCGATACAATGTCGCGAGAGCCGAGGCGTTCTTCAATCGTATAGTTTTGTAAAAAGGGTCTACGTGGCCTTAGCCACGAGCAGTCGCGGAACACGTCTGTGGTGGATCTATGGGAAGACAAAAGACATGCGAGAACAGTCAGTTTTAGTTGAGAAGTCGAAGGGTGTCAAACGAGAAGTCAAAGAGTGCGAGTTGCATTGTCGATATAGTGTTGCTAGCGTTGTCGAGAGAGTGTGGTCCGCGTGAGAGAAACGTTGGATCCGTTGTGTTGAGAGTTGTCTAAATTGTAGCGTGTTATTGCGATTAGTTCATGTTAATCTACCACCGTTTTTCTGTCTATATTTGTACAATCCATTCATTCTAAATAAATCACAAATATCAGGATATAATAACAGTATATTCCATTGAAGATACTACAAATATACGAATTTTGTTACAAAACATCCTGTAGGATCGTTTACATCTCCGAATTTTTTTTTTATTTACTTATTTATTTAAATTTTACAATTTGTCCAGTAGGACATTTGGTAAAATATTATACCTGTAAATGATAAAATATAGCATGTGGATGGTTACCCCCAGCGGGACTCCATCTTCCAGATTTCATTGTGTTTCTATTGTGAGGTCTGCAGGATGCCTCTTCTTCAGTCTTCTTTCTATTATTGTTTTATTCGTTTCAGCAACCAGCTGATTTGGGTGTGTTGCAAGTCTTTCTTTATACTTTTTTGCATATCTGGCGATTTCCTCTTTAACTGTTGGAATTTTTAAATCTTTTCATATGTCTTCATTTCTGACGTACCATGGAGCGTTAACTATTGTCCTTAAGATTTTTGCTTGCTCTGTTTCTATTTTATTTATGTGACTCATTGCTGCCATCCCCCATAGTGGGACTCCGTATGTCCGATTGGTTTGATTATTGTTTTGTATATATTTAGTTTATTCATTATGATTAATTTAGATTTTCTATTGATTAACCAGTACATCTGCTTCATTTTTTCACGTATTCTGTTTGTTATTGATTTTATGTAATACTTCCATGTGAGGCGTGTGTCTAAATGTATTCCTAGATATTTGACATGCTTTGTTTGTGCTATGTGGGCGCCATTTAGTTGGATGTCCGGTGTTTTTCCTTTTCTAAGCGTAAATGTTATGTGATTGCACTTACTGGTGTTCGCTTTTATTTGTTTGTTTTGCATCCACTATTCTATTTTTATAATGTGTTCTTGCAGTAGTGCGGCAACCGTTTGTTCTGGAAATTGCTTTCTGATTGTTTGAAGAAGTTTTTCATTGTTAACTTTGTCGAATGCTTTTTCGATGTCCATAAAGAGTGCCGTGTAATATTGTTTTGTTTCCAGTGCCTGCAAGATTTCGTTGACGAGTCTGTGCATTTGTTCTATTGTGGAGTGTTTATTCCTGCATCCAAATTGCTGGTCCGGTATTAGTTTTTCTTTTTCTATTATTGGTTTTAGGCGGTTATATATTATTTTTTCTAGTAGTTTGGAAAACGCAGGTAGTAATGATATTGGCCTGTAGGATGCAGTTAAATGTTGGTTTTTGTTTGGTTTGGGTAACATTACGATCTGTGCTATTTTCCATATTG
>NC_057777.1:10875384-10893946 GCF_014825855.1 Bombus pyrosoma | reverse complement strand
GTTGCATTTTATATTCTCGACCGTTTGGCGATGGGCCTGTCGTTAGTCCTTTGTTTTCCCACTTGTCGCACTTTCACTGAAGCACTGTTTCACACGTCCGTCTGGCACGGCTGCTCGGGCAGCACTCCAGATACAAAAGTTGAAATAATAATATGAGCTGGTCCAGATCCGCACGCTAGCAGTGTTACTCTATAACTGAAAAAACCCTGAAGCCAACGTCGCCTTTCGACTGTTTATGGCCTGCCTTCGTCGCAGTCTTTTGTCTATGCGCTGTCGATGGCTTCAATGCTTTAGAAAGCTAAAAAGACCAGATGTAGAGTTTTCTTAAAAGCAGTGACCTTCAACAAAATGTATTTTGTAGGTGCTTCGAAAATTCTTCTGCCTGCTCTTCATTGCTTCTGGCCCACGTGTTGTCCATTTTTCTGATTGCTGGGATTGATTTTATTGTTTTCTTAACTTTGTTAGTGACTTTCCATAGGGAGTAGTTGGTACTCTCATGCGCGGATAGTGATTCGATGAATTTTGAGAATTAGTTATTATGAAGTTCCCTTATTTTTATTCTTTAATTCTTTTGTAAGTTTATTTAGGTTTTTCTTGTTTTCTCGTGTTCTCTGTTTTTGCCATTTTGCTTTCGCTTTTCCTTTTTCCCTAATTTTATCTAGGATGTCCTACGGAATAATTTTTGTTTGCCTGCTATTTAATTTATAAGTGGTGGTTGCCCACGCTGCTTCCTGTATTATTTCTGTCAGAGTTGCAATTGATTTTGTTTTCGATTAGCTCTTTGAAAGTTTGCCAATTTGTGGTTTTATTGCAAAGCGACTCTGACTTGTTATAAAGTAGTGGTTTTCTTGTATATTCTAATATAATTGGTGTATGATCGGAGTTAAGCTAAAGGCTGGTTGTTATTTTTAATTTACTTACACTTAATCCTTTTGTTATTGCAAAATCCAACAGGTCAGGTGTTTTATTGAGGTCTGTCGGCCAGTACGTTGGTCTTTCTGTAGATAGCACGTTGAGGTTGCTATTCCTAATATATTTTTCTAGTGTTCTGCCTTTCGGTGTGTTAATTCTCGAACTCCATAACGTGTGCTTCGCATTAAAGTCTCCTGCTGCGATATATTTGTCGCCTAAGGATTGGAAGTACTCTTTCCATTTTTTAAGCGTCATTTTGTGTCTCGGTGGTTCATATACTGCTGATATCTGGAAGTAATTGTCATTGGTTTGTATTGAGACAGTGGTTGCTTGTAGGTGTTCTTGATTTGTTTGACTATGTAGGTGATGCTTGATGTCATTTTTAACAACAACTTCTCTATTTTAAGAAGTAAAAGATTTTAGAAAACTGAACTATAATTGCTAGTGTACATATATTTGTAGCGGCACCTGAGCCAACGGAAAGTTCGAATGTGAAAAGACTCATACTATTGTACCAACGTTGTTTTGGTTTACAAGCTCTAAAGGCAAACGAACTCATAACAGAGCGTTATTGCCGTTACTGGTAATCTTCAACCGGAGTTACATAAGAACTGTAACTTTGAACTTTTCGAAATAAGTCCGTCAATATAAATGTATGAACGTGCTCCCTAGGACGAAATTGTTATTGGGGAGTTGAAGATTTGAATTGTTATCCTTTCTGTGAAGGGCATACGAGTATTGAGCGAGCGACGATTACAACCGGCATATACTATCTTTGTACTTGTACTTACACTGATTTTAATATAACCGACTATTATGATTTTATCCACTCGTTGCATTATTAAATGCACCTACACGTTTAATACCGCCTCACATTCATTATATCGAGTAAAAGAAATCTTCGAAAAGAGCAAAACCCATTTCCGAGTACTTTGTAACGAATATTGCTGATATTTTTTAAATACTTATGCCAGGCACGTGACAATTATATCTAGTGTTGAGATAACTAAATTTCTTATTGCCTTCAGAAATATATTGTATACTTTTTAAATGTAAAATTTTATGTGATATACTTCATAATGTTCTGTTAGCTTATTAATCGAAATATCCGTGTTCTTTTACCGATTCCTTTAGTACAATTCCCTCTCAATAATAATAATGTGAAGACATTATTTCTGCAATACATGTCTGCCATATATTCTTTATAAGAATATATTATTCTGCCTTATGTTCACGGTTACGTGAAGGTGTTACGTTACGATCTTTACTTCAAATTTTGAGTTTCAACTTGACTCGAATGTTTTTAAATGCCACCAGAAATAGTTGTTAAGCTATTTCGATTGGTTCGACTCTCGTTTGTTAATTCGAAACAAGGAGAACGACTAAATGGAACAGATTCAAAAATTTGTCGCGCCTTTCTAAAGTGCATCACTGTTTTGAATATCCCAAACTGTTGTATTCTTGGTATTCTAACTCGTTAGGATAACCGTACGAGTAGTAATAACTAGCTATAGGCAAGAGTACTAGCGCAAGAAGGATTAAAGTTTCCTGGAGTAAATAAATATTTTCAATATCTTCTTAATTGGCGACTTATTTGATTTTCATTAGTTATTAGTTAGATTAACAAATTCTAATCTTTATTTTCCATGTAATTTATAAAGTATGAATAGTCGTCGCTATTATAAAGTATGGCCGGTTATTCCAGTCTTGGACGGAATTGGGTGTGGCTGTTCAGGTCGAAGACTATCTTCGTGTTCGGGTATAGGGGAATCTGAAGGTGGAAAACTAATTTCAGTTTGTTCTGATGTTATTCCTACCGAATTTTTTTCGTATACTTCCCTCTTCTCTTTTAATTTCGAAGGCTAACAATCGCTTGAACCAACATTCTGCAAGTTTTCTCCTATTATATACCCTTTATATCAATAATTCCTTCTTGTTTTTGGCATCTAATATAAACAAAGGTTATATTTATAATGGTGCTCTCTGCGGAAACCAACATGGCTTCGAAAAACTTGCCCAAAGTCGAGCAGATAATTTCCTGCTAACAATGAGAGGAGAAATGCGAAAATCCGTAGGCGTCTTCAGCTATTGGAGGCACCGTAACCTGTTGCGATTCTTTGAACCGCGACAGGGTCAAAGGTTACAACAACGAACAGCCGTTTTAAATATTTACTATTCTTAATTATTATTTAAAGAAAGATAGGGGAAATTAATTTTTTCGCAAACGATACTTCCCGCTAGCAACTTTCCCTCAAGGGCGGCTAGCATCCTTTTCTAACCATCGATATGGAAATTGACCAATTAAGAGCAACGTCAATTTCCCTCACTTCTCGAACGAAGTCACTCTCTCGTGAGGTCGCATTAGCGAGTTATATAGCATCCTTACGCTCGGTGGATATTCTATGTTTTAACAAAGAGTTAGTTCAGTAATACTTGTACCGTAGACAAGGAAGTTGGGTACAACTTGGACTTTGGAAGAAAGCGCATTTTGTCATTCCGTTGACCGCGGATTCGTTATTGAACCTAGGATCATTGTCATTATCATCTCGAGTATCTAATTACCACGGTTACTTGTCAAATTCTATGATACTCATATTTGTACTAGTAAATATCTTCTCTATTGCATAACAACAATGCCTAATCCAAATGAAGATTCTTTTCACGCCTCTAACCCTAATCATAATGTGAACCCGACATATGTATATGTAATGGTGTAATATTTTAGAAATCAGGCTATCGATTCGTGAAAATTCAAGAATCGATTTTCTAAGACTTCTTCCGCATCTCCTTAAAACTTTTCGCTTCTAATCTCTCTTCTCTTTCTCCTTCTAACTTCTAATTTGCTTTTCTTCTTCTTTGTTCAATCTTCGCTTCTCGAAGTCCTGTTCTATTCTCTCTCCTAAGACCCCGTCCTTCTCTATTTATATTATTCCACCGATTCCTAGTAAATGCAGGGAAAGTCAAATCTCCGGTTGATGTTTTAAATTCTATCGAATTTACATATATTTTATATGAGATATCATTATGATGAATATATGTTTCGGAATTGTCTGTCCAAAACAGAGCAGAACGACAGTAATCGTCATCAGACCCCTGTTGATACTACCACGCGCTCGCATAGATCTACCTGTCTGTGCGACCTAAATAAAAGTCAAGGCCGAAGCCTCCTTCGCAAGACAGTCAAAATAGCTGGAACTAGCGGATGGCAAAAAGATAAATTCGACAAAAACATCGTAAATCAATTTATCTTCGCTCGACTTTCTCGGCCTCCATCGACACAGTTTCCTGTACGAAATTCTCAACCGAAAGTGGAATAATCGCAACAAATGATACAATTCTTGTTGAAACTTATTTATTGTGCGGTTTGATTTTATAAAGTTTCGGTGTATCACGTTCTCGTTCATCCCCATCGTATATTGCATGTGAGGTGTATATGTCGTTCGTGATAATAGTTGCTGCTGGCTGTGTGGAAGCCGTCTGAGATAGGTTTGGCGGCCGGTGTAGATGTCACTGCTGCGGTACTGCTGTATTTTCTTCCTATTTAAGAATCGTGGAAGAAAAATCGGACTCCGGTCGCCGGGGATTCGAACCCTGGTTCCGAACATTCGTAACCTAAGGCGTCGTCGTGCGGTGTTAGTTAGTGTCGAGTGCCGCCACACATGTTCTATTATAAGCTTTGACGCTGTGTTAGCTAAATCCAACACTGCTTTGACCAAGATTGCTTTTCAATTCAAAAACTTGACACGGATCCTCCTTGTTCTTATTGGCGCATAATCCATCGATATATAGTTTATTTCGGATATCGATCAACATTGATACATGAAAAATAAGTTTTGCACAAGACTAGTCGCTATTATACATGTATTTTATGTCACTACATTAAAACCATTTCAAATCGTAGATGGAGCAAAGTGAGTCTTCAATTTGGTTGTACTAACGTTATACTAGTGCTCTGCGATGCTATAGCTAAACAATATGGGTCTTGTTTCGATATAGATCAACTAAATTTAACGAAACTGTATTCACCGACCTACCGATAGGTAGGTGAGCTTACTGATAATCAAGTTCCAGGAGCGATTGCTGCTTTGCCAAACAATCTGGCAAATACACTCCTCGTCAAAAAAATAACCCAGGTGTGTTATCTTTAATTTCTCAATGACGCATGTAAAGTTTTTCGTCTGTAACGTATAATATCAAAACATTATGAGCTCAGAATATGCGGTTCGTTGAAAATGATTAAAAATATTATGAGGTTTAGTGTGTAACAAAGAAATACTATTCCATACAAAGGTCGAAATGATAGCACACTTTGTTAATATGTTTAGAAATTGCTCAGTAGTTCATGATCAACAAGTAAAGATTACAGTACAATATTATATAAATTTGTAAGTATGTGGGACGGGGAAAAAAATTAAACGAGTCTGAAAAAAAGCAAATACTTGAACTAAAACAGCAACAGTTATCAGTAGCAAAAATATCGAAAGTAATAAGATGAAGTCGTAGAGTAATACAAAGTTTCTTAAAAAATGTTGAAGATTATGGCAAAAAGAAAAGTACTGGTCGGCCGTCATCGTTATCCGATCGTGATAAGCGAGCAATTTTGCGTGTAGCTTCCAACTCGCAGTTAACAACGAAGCAAATAATGGAAAAATGTAGTATTAGTGCTACTGTTTCAAGTGTTCGTCGAGTTCTACTACCCTGCAAAAATATCAAGAGGTTAAAATTGAAAAAGAAACATTCGTTAACAACGAAACACAAAGTAGAACGTTTACGCTTTGCAAAAGAAAGAACGTTTGCGCTTTGCGTTGGAAAAAGAAATGGAGAAGGGTACTATTTTCATACGAAAAGATTTAACTTGGATGGCCTTGATGGGTTCCAATATTATTTTCATGACATAGGAAAAGAAACAATGCCAGCAATTCGACGACAAATGGGAGGAGGCAGCGTGATGGTTTGGGCCGGCATCGGTTATTTCGGCAAGACAAGTATCAAGTTCATCGATGGGAGAATGAATAGTGTCCGATACATAAATTTAATCAAAGAACAAATAAATAATCATGCAGAATGCATTTCTGGACCTGATTACATCTTTCAGCAAGATAACGCATCTATACACACATCAAGATTGGTACAATCATATTTTAATGAAAATAATATGTCTATTTTGCCGTGGTCTGCACGCTTCCCGACATTAATATTATAATATTATTGAAAATTGCTGGGCAGAACTTGTTCACGGCATATACGCGAATGGAAAGCAGTATCAACACGTACAAGAATTAAAAAATGCAATTGTACGGGAATGGATTACGTTAAGTCAAAATTATATCCAGAAACTATATAAATCGATACCAAATCGTACAATAGAAGTAATAGAAAATAAAGAGGGATGTATCCATTATTAAATAAGTATATATGTTTAATAAGTTATTATTGTTAGTTACAATTTATGTTGATTATTATTTACTTATTGTACATGTGTTATCATTTCGTTCTTAAAATAAAATAATTTTTTTTTGTTACACACTAAACCTCATAAAATTTTTAATTATTTTCAACGAACCGCATATCTTGAGCTCATAATGTTTTGATATTAAACGTTACAGATGAAAAACTTTGCACGCGTCATTAAGAAATTAAAGATAACGCACCTGGGTTATCTTTTTGACGAGGAGTTTTAAACTCTGCACTCTATATGAAGTAAAGGAAAATAGTTGGACTCTATAATTCATATAATTACTAAATATGATCTTCTAATTACATTTTTAGAAAGAATTATATACAAGAAATTACTTTAAGTTGAAACAGTCATGATTCAGAATTTAATTCGGTATGATAAATAATGAGTTCACTACTACAGTTTGGAGATGAAACAACCCAAGTGTTTGCGTTTCATAAATTGTTTTCTAGAATTGCTTGAAAGTTAATATTGGTTTCCATCATTCCGAAGGAGTTAAAGTTCCGCAAAATCACAACCACGTAAAGAGACGTTAGGGGGGAAACGCTTCAATAGCAACGAAGAAATAGAACAAGTTTTGCACAAATGGCTTCTGACCCAGCTCTGCACTTTCTACGAAACTACAATGAAAAAATTATAGGTCAGGTGACAAAAATGTATCCCTTGGCGATTAGGGAGACCCTGGAAATCAGAAATATCGATCCCATCGCCACAAAGGAAGAATTGGTGGAGGACATATCCACTAAACTGAACATAAAGGAAGAGAGATGGATAAAGGTGAAGTCCTAAGTCGAGCACTGTTCCCAGGGACAGACCGACTATCAAAGTTAAGACTGCCCAATGTAGTGAAATGGTATAAGTGTCACATGCTGGGGCATAATGTGGCCAGGTGTAGTGAGCCCTGGTAAAGAATTATGCAGAAGATGTTGGGACAGGGGTCACACCATAAACCAGTGCACGAAGGAACCAAAGTGTACTATCTGCCTGAAGGAGAATAGGAATAACTTGAGGCAAATTACCGGATCCCTAGCGTGCCCTGCAGTAAAAGAGAGGATGAAGAGAGGTAATCCTAGCAGGAGATAATGATTCGCAACGGAGAAGAGGAAGGAGGTGTCGATTAGAGGATCTCAGAGGATGCCAGAGGAAGACCTGATGGATGCCTGTAGAAAGATAAACCCGAACAAGGCGGATGATGTAGACTGTATACCAGAGACGGCGGTCAAAGCATTGGTGGAGAGGAGGGCAGAGAGAGTGCTGAGAGTGTTGAATACCGTGAACGACACGGGAAAGATTCCGGCGAAATGAAAGATAGCGAGGGTGGTGCTCATACCTCAACCGGGCAGAGATTCTACGTTAATACGACCGATCAGCCTGCTTCTAGCACTTAGTAAAGTCTGGGATCACACGTTCAAGAACCTAATCGAGGAAAGCCTGGGACTGGACCAATTTGGTCAGTATGGGTCCAGGAGAAGAGTAAGTACGGTGGACGCCCTGCGCCGTGTAATGGATCTTGCTGACTGATCCAAGAGAAGAAATAGGATTTGTGTGTTTGCGGTGGTTGACGTGAAGAACACGTTTAACACTCTTAGCTGGAATAAGATTTTGGAGGAAGCAGAATCTATAGGGATGCCCAGGAAATTGGCGATACTCCTTAAGGATTATCTCGAGATGTGATTGTGATGTGCCGATAAAGGATTAAAGATCACACTGGAGAAGATCGAGGTGATACTGCTGACAGGCAAGCGGATCCCCAAAGTAATTAAGATGAACGTGGTGGGACACCTTCTGACCACGAAACAGGAGATTAGATACCTTGGGGTGCAGGTAGATAACTGCAGAAGGTTCGGAGCTCATTTGGAGAAAACGTGTGGTAAGGCTGATGCTCTTATGGAAGCATTGAGATCGTTGCTGCCCAATATTAACGGTCCCACCGGCTCTGCGAGGAAACTCTATTATGGAGTCTGGGAATCGGTAGTGCTGTATGCAGCACCTGTATGGGCAAAGACGGTAGAAAAGAAAAAGAATAGGAATACTCCTAAGAGGGCGTAAAGGGCCGCGCTGATAATATCATCTACGGCATACCGCACAGTGTTCCACGCAGCACTGTGCGTGCTTACGGGCATCTTACCCATTTACTACACAATCGAGGTCCGGGCCGAGAAATATCGAATTAAAAAAGAATATCTGCAGTCACGATACGATACCCATTCAAGAGGAGATACGGCCTCGTTTTTTTATGAAAGGATCAAGGCAGTGGAGGAGCGTATGGAGGATCAGTGGAAGGAAGGGTGGCGTGACTATCGCAACGACAACTGGACGAAGAGGCTGGTGGCGGACGTCTGCACGTTCAGGAGGCATGGAAGATACATTAACCACTTTACTACGCAGAACCTAACCGGACACGGTATTTTTAACGTGTACCGAAGGATGATCAGGAAGGAAATACACGCCCGCTACTGTGACTGCGATAGTGATAGTGACGACGCCGAACATACGCTGTTCAACTGCCCCAGATGCATAAAGGGAAGGTCCTAATTGGAGAATCACGTCAGCATATCACTGACGATTGACAATTTGATTGGGCTAGCGGTGAAAAAAGAGAACAACTGGACTAAGTTCCAGGCTTTATGTAATATAATAATGAAGTCCAGGCTTGCGCAAGAAAAGATCGGAGAGAGAAGAAAACGATAGAATAAGATTGAATAAGAGAGCAGTACTGACATAAAGCCATTCCTGAAGTAATGCTGTAAAAACGGCTCCGGGGTTGGTACTTGTATGGTTAAAGGAGCGGATAGAGGAGTGGTTTTTAGTGAGTATGGCGACACCATCTGCGGAGTCCCATATAATCCAGTGTCACTGGGTATGCATAATAGCATTTTCTCCTCCTCACGGAAAAAGGTGACAAAAATGTATAGAGGGAAATCAAACATATATAGAAAAATAATTCGATTCTTTTTTCTTTTCTTTTTCTTTTTTTTTGAAACATTTTAGTGAAACGTAATGTTACTAAGTCCGGTTTATATTTGACTGACCCTCTAAATTTTTAATGAAATTTATTAAATCTTCCATATCAATTTCACATAGAAAACTGGTATTATATTATATATTATATTACAGGTAGTTGGTAACTGGTGGTACAAGCGGAAAGGGGGTGATTCTACCTGAAAAAAGAAGTCGAAAATATAGAATAAAAATTTTTCGTTTGAGGCTTTGTTTTCGAGAAAATCGACTTTGAATTTTCGCTCGGTACGCGTGCACTTTATCACGTCTCGTTATAACGGATCTCACTGTAGATCGTTGTCTCGATGGATATTATCGCAGTTTAAGTTTATTTTTGCCGTAACGGATGCCGTAAAGAATGACTTTCCGTCACGATGATGCCACAGAGGAAAACTATGATGGGGTGTATCTAAGGGCACGAGATCATCGGATTCGTGGAGCGATGCCTTCGTTCGGAAAGTGAGGGAAATGGACGTTGCTGTTAATGGATTAATTTCTATGTTGGTAGTTGAAGAAGGATGTTAACCACCCTTGAGAGAAAGAGAGAGAGAGAGAGAGAGAGATGCTAGCGGAAGCGTCGTACGTGAGAAAAGAAGTAGGCGATAGATTTAGGAGCTGCTAAGACTAAGACTATTTATCAGTTTGAAGAACCTCAGCTAAATAAATTCTAAGATTTATAGCGAGTCCTTAGGCTAGCCGGAAATATACTGTGAAGATGTATCGACATCTGGCCATCATCTTGTCCAAAGAATGTGGTCTTTGTGTAGCGAGCCACGGGACAGAATCCGTTGGAGTGTTTACTGTCGGGTGCCGCTGCTATATTTTTTCAAGGAGAGCTATACGGTTACACTATACCTTTGTTTAGGTAAACGTTTATCCCTTGACCGCGGCTACGTTCGGCGACTGGTTGTCGCCTCGAGCCCGAGCTCACTATCACAAGTCTCAAATAAATATAATCGGATTGAATGACAATTGTTTAATTACGGCTATGGTAGAATCTAGATTACAATATTACGGGATTTTCCCAAAGTTCCAAAGGAAGGCTCCAGTGTTCTTTCATCTCCGACATATACATTATTGACAGCTTAGAATATCTCTGTGCATCAATGGTGTTCTGTACATTTATTGTCTCGGATATATTGTAAAAATACTTATAAATGCCAATATCAATTTTGTTTACAAATGAAATGGAATAAAAAATGAAGGTTCCAATGTGAGATATAATGCCATATGTTCCGCCGATGCTTGATTCATAGGTGGTGCTGGTAGTAATATCATGTGATGGTGTGAATATCCTGAAAGAAAAGAGTTATAAATCGTTTCGGTAAATAAACTTTTCGATTTATGAAGGTAATTCCAGTGGCCGTACCTGTGAGATCGAGTACTTTACCATCAGATGTCTCTGCAAAACCAGTTCTCATTTACCTTCTATTATTATCTTTTTATTTATACTAATTAATACTAATTATCATTTTTATCAACATCTACTAGCTGTATACGATGGCCGGAGATAAGATCAAAGGCTGAAGTATATATAGAAATATATTTGTTTCCGCAGTACTGTACATTAACGAACTTTACAAAAATATTTCTTATTCGTTACATGTTGGTCGAGTTCCTCTCTAGAGGTGATTGATTTCTGTTCTTTATTAATTTATGGGAATGCTCTTTTTAAGAAATATGAAGAATCCTACATACGCATGTACAAATAAAATTTAGTTCACAAATCAAATCGACTACTCCAAATTCACTCTCTCAACATTACACCAATTATTACATATTACAATATAGCTAAAATAGATTACCTATTACACGGAATGCCATAACTCTTTTGCCCTTAATTACTCTCTTGTTTGTCACGTTACAAAAGAATATTTCGGAAAAACATAATCGCATTTCAGGGGGAAATTAGGTTATAAGATCATCTCAAGGTCATACCTTCTGAGATTTTACTAATAGTAACTTTTTTTTATCCGCAACAACATATTTGTTTGTTTATCATTAAAAGGAAGAGATCAAAGTGTATCCGACCTTCTCTCGTATAACGAGCTTGAAATGATCTGGCCAAAAATGTCGCAAGCAAATGATTGAGGTGGTAGTTTGCAGAAAATGAATTACAGAAACGAAATAAACATTGTAATCGCACTATTTATTATCCTAATGAGTGTTTAAGGTGTTGCCCTCCAAACTTAGTAGATACACTTATTTAGGCCTAAAACTAATGTATCCAGCTCTCTCTCTCTCTCTCTCTCTCTCTCTGTCTATTGTATCTGAGGATATATTTGTACAGATATGTTTACAAGAGTTGAGAATACGCATTTTCATATCTACAGCCTTTGTTGGAACATTTCTGTTACACAATATGTTTGGCCATGTACCTTAACACATTAAAATAATAAATAATGCAGTTAAAGCGTCTATTTTTTTCCGTGAATACATTTTTCGTGAATCATTTATTTTATTAACATCCAAATTGGAAATTATCGTCGATGTTCTTACTAGATAACGAATGAAGAAATATAATGGTAATTACTTTTTCAACTCTATTTGGATTTCCGCGAATGTTTTACCTTTTGTCTCTGGGGTAACATGCAATATAATTGCTGTACAAACTGCGACGATTACAAAATACACAAAAAAAGGAAGCGAATGACCGTAATCCAAAGTTATTGCTATCCATATATAAAGTTTACTTCCTAATGTAGCAAGTAATCCGCCGATTATACCGACGAGACATGTGCTAATTGCTTTAATCTCAGTAGCAAAGATTTCCGACATTAGAATAATCTGTAAACATAATAAGCCGCAATTGAAAGTGAAAATTAATATAAGAGACGATATAAATGGGATCCATGAAACCGATAGCACATCTGCATGCATATATTCTTTCGAAAAGAAATAAGAACCGATCACGAAATTGCAGATTGCAGCGCTAACACCTGACACAAGTATTAGCGGCTTGCGACCAAATTTGTCGACTAGCAAGGTTGTTATAAGAGCAGAAATAAGTTGTACTACACCAATTACAACATTTATGACATAATCTGACATTATATTGTTTATTGATTTAAAAATCAATTGACCATACGTCAGAATCGTAAAGAAACCTCCAAAATGTTGCGTCACAGCAAACAGCATTATACTAAGAAATGCACGAAAATTTGCTTTCGACGTAAAGATATCTTTCAAATTTCCACTTTTCGATGATTGCTTGTCCTTTTTTGAAAGGGAATCGACGATTGTTTGAAGCTCTTCAGAAACGTCACTTTTGCCCCGTAGTTTCTCCAAAACTTCTTCCGCTTCGTCTATTCTATTCCTCATTACGAAAAAGTACGGCGATTCTGGCATAAACCAGAATATGATTACAAACCCAATGTTAATGATCAGGAAAGCTCCTGCCATTGCAGATAATGAAAGATGCGGTGCAACTATGAAGGTTACAAGAATACCGATGTTATAGATGATAGTCGTCAGAGAACCTCCAGCGCCTCGCGTATCTGGCGATGATATTTCACCTATGTATATTGGAGCGACACAGATAAATAATCCTAGTGTTATTCCAGCCAGAAATCTTGCCACGTACAGTTCCTATAAGGAAAAATCTAAGAAGTTATTTCTTGTTATGATATAATGACGAAGAGAGAACAAAAAGAAAGAAATAGGGGTTAAAATTTAGTGGAACTGCAGAAAATC
Organism: Bombus pyrosoma; assembly: GCF_014825855.1. NCBI lineage: Eukaryota > Metazoa > Arthropoda > Insecta > Hymenoptera > Apidae > Bombus > Bombus pyrosoma. The sequence goes on along the minus strand of NC_057777.1, from coordinate 10,880,883 downwards.
TAATTACCCTCTGATCTCGATGATTTTTGGATATGATGTAAAAATCGATATTCTGAATAAGATTTTCTTATATATATAAGGTGTGACTCGTTTAGTTTCAAAGATATTCGCGATAAACTGCTGGTGCCACTATAGTGAATTCTGTCTATACTTGTGCATCTGTGGCAGCGTGTGCATTAGTATCGGTTACCCGTTGCCGGCCACTTATCTTCTGCTTATAAATTCTCGTCGATCAAGCTTAAAGGCATCGTGCTTAAAAGTATAACGTGCATATGTGAGGCTGTAAGAAACGTCTGTTAGAACTTATTGGTCGAGACGCTAGACACGAAAGGATCACAAAATATTCTGGACCCTAGGCTCAGAAGAATGTAGTAGTAGCAAAGATTATTTGCCACAGGAAGGAAAGGACCAGTACGAAAAAGCTGTGAGATTTATTTCAAGTGAACTGTATATAAGCTGAATGTGTTTGATGTAAAGTGGTTCTGAGTTTGAAAGCGAAATAAGCTTGAGAATAAGTCTCAACGGACTGACTTGATAAATTGAGTCAATGAATTGGATCAGTGAACTGTCTCAATGAACTGACTCAATGAACTGATTCAATGAACTGGCCAATGAATTGTGTCAACTTGCCCGAGAAAAAGTTCTTATAACTCGTCTGAGAAACGATAGGGGGCAGGACACGCGGGTTGGTTATCTGGTAATAACCGACTTTGCGGTTCGTGAGGGCTTACACGGGAATGTCGGCAACGCTTATATAAAATAATAACAAATTAATTGTAAAGAAAACTACGCGAATGAATAATTGATATTATGTTACGAAAAGAACTTTCTTGAGTTGCAAGTTCTAACAGATGCTTTCTACAAACTCGCATGTGCTCCTAGTGCACGGAGCCTTCAAGCCATCTTCGTTTATAAACAAAAGATAAGCGGCCAGCGGACGGTAACCAATACTAACGCATTCACTGCCACAAATGTACAACTATAGGTAGAATTTACTGTAGTAATACCGGCAATTTTTTTACATTTAATTTTAATAATATAATATAATAATTTAATTTTTGGCGAATATGTCAGAAATTAAGTACGTCCATCCCTTACATGTATAGGAAAATATTGTAACATATTGAGTTTCGCAATATATCAAAAAGTCATCCAAATCAGAGGATCACTAGCCTTTCTACAGTTTCACCTTGGAATTCTATAATTAAAGCTGTTGTGCCTATGCGTATAAATAGACATTTCATTTTTAACATATATTAATATAGATATAGAGAATGATTATTCAATTTTGTTTCGTTTTAAATTTATAACCTTTTTTATAATATGAAAAATGATAATTTTAAAGTGCGAAGATAATTATTTTGAAAGCTATGCGTAAAGTTTATACCTTAAAACTGGAATTGTTGGACTTTATCTTGAAAACTATTACATAAAATATTGCATGATAAAAAAAATAAGTCAGAAATTGCACGTATTTCAAAAGCCAAAGTTTGACGAAAATAACTTTACGCAGCGAATCTAGGGGAAGATGTAGTAAGATGGCAATTTAAAGGGAAAGGAGCTCATAATAGTATAGAGATGTATAAAAAGTAAGCGTAAAAATCACAATAGCGTAATTGTACAACTCGGGGACTGTGGAGATTTCTGAAAAAATTGACATTGAGTATGATTTTCAAGGCCAAGGTTCTTTTATTGCAACTTATTCTACTACACATCACGAGGAACAAAATTTACAGAAACCACATATCACAAATGAAACCTTCTCTCGGAAAGAAATGTTAAAGTTTCAATAATCCTCAGATGCAGGCAAAACTAAGTAGCAATAATAACATAACCGCTAAAAACCGCATTGTCACGGAATGTCTTCTGTACGTAGTAATGGTTCTTTTGAGACTTTGGTTCTTTCATCATGGTGAGTGGAATATGTAGCCATAAAAAAGAGTGTTGCCCTTGAAAATGCTCAAATGCTCAATTTTCCAAGAACTTTTTTTTACAGATCTCTAAAGATTCGGAGGTGTAGAATCACGCTGCGGTAGTTTTTATATCTACTCTTTATATACTCTGTGTACAACTATGTATAAATTTTGTGATCTATGTAGCATAGAGAAATACTTGTACAAAGTACTTTTATGGAGTTGGAGTATATATTATGTGTGTTATGTAAATCATTCTGAAATTTCATTAAAGATATTATAATATGTAAGATATGACTATCATGATTAATATTGGTACATTTTAAAACAAAGCTAAAAATGTGTTTAGAAATTACAAGATATTTATTACAAATATATAGTACACTTTGCAAAAGTTACAAAACTTTTGTATTCAGACGGACTATTTTTTATTATATATTTTATTATATGTTTAAGACGAGTGTTGACACTGCATACTAATTTCTTATCGATTATCTTGTAACCTTTTATATATACGTATTTTCAATTTAACTTTAAATTTTACCAATATAATCACGTTAGTCAAGTTTCATTACAGCGCTATTAAAATTTCAAAGAGATTTAACATGTAACATGTTAATTTTGTATCGTATGTGTTCAAATATCTGGTATACATAATTTCACATTTGAAAACTTGCTAATTCGCTACCTTGGAGACGAGTGAGTGACGAATGATGACTGCGTGGATATAGATTGACAATTCTGCCTGAGCAGCCGAGCTAAACGGACGTGTGAAACAGTGCTTCAGTGAAAGTGCGACAAGTGGAGAAAACAAAGGACTAACGAGAGCGCCCATCGCCAATCGGTCGAGAATATAAAATACAACAGCAAATACCAACAATAAAAATAACAAACAAAGGTGAAACTTACTTCATAAACAAAACGACGGATTTAATAAATCTAAATCAAACAATAAACGATGATCAAGACTGCTCACTTACAAATGAAATAGAAATGGATACTTTACAAAAGAACGAAGAGACGAATAACATCAACAATAAATTATCACACCAGGATGAAAGCTGGAAGGTGGTAACTTCCAAAAAACGTAAAATAGCAGCAAACACAAACTCTAGGAGGGCTCCAGAAACAGAAAAACAGCAATGGCTACAAGAAATCACTCTCCGAAACTCCTTTAGTGCACTGCCAGAGGAGAAAGAAACAAATCCAGCCGAAAAACCAATAAGCTGCATCGCCAAACCACCGCCAATTTACATAGACGCTCAAATAATAGACCCCCGCATCGAACTACTAAACAACACGGCAGGAAATGAAAACTAGTATAAAACAATTAAAACAGGTCCAAGTAAAAAGTACAAACTAACAACCCAGAATCTTTTAGAAAAGTGACAAAAGCACTAAAAGAAAAAAAACGCTGGGTATCACACTTACCATCTCAAAACAGACAAAAGTTACAAAGCAGTAATGAGAGGATTGCACCCCAAAACAAATACAAGCAACATATGCGAGGAATTAGCTAAAATGGAACACCGTGTAAGAACAATAAGCAATATAACCAGTTATGATACCAAGCAACCATTACCTCTATTTATAATTGAACTTGAACCCAAAAACAATAATAAAGAAATTTTTGAAATTAAAAAAGTTCTGAACATAATAATAACAGTGGAGCCACCTAGACACAAAAAAGACATACCACAATGCATACGGTGCCAGCAATTTGGACACACAAAAAATTACTGCAACAGAAATCCGGCCTGTGTCAAATGCGCAGAAAAGCACCTAACAATGAACTGCCCATACACGGGAAAAATAAATGAAGTAAAATGCTACAATTGCAATGGAAACCACTCAGCTAGCTACAAAGGCTGCATAGTCAGAAAACAACTGCAACGTAAACTGACCGTTACTGACCGTAACAACACCGAATGTACAGCACGTAACAAACATTAACCAAAATCAACACCTTTGGTAGGCGAAGCTACGCGCAAGTAACCGACCAATCAGCACCCATAGACAATCAAAATCAGAGCCATAGCAACAACGACGCTACAGAAATCAAGGAACTGCTCAAGCAATCCATCAAAAACACCGAAATGCTAACAAAAATGATAAGCGAGCAAAATGCAGTTCTCAGACAGCAAACACAACAGATCACAGTCATGCTTCAATTACTTACAAACATGCTAAGCAAAAAATAAAAACGGACACGTTAAAAATAGCGACCTGGAACTCAAACGGCCTACACCATAGAGACCTAGAAACTAAAACATTCCTGTACAACAGCAATATCGACATACTACTTGTTTCAGAAACACATTTCACTCTAGAAAGTTACGTGAAAATACCGTACTACACCATCTACGACACCAAACACCCCTCAGGTAAAGCACATGGAGGAACTGCAGTAATAATAAAAAATGACATCAAGCATCACCTACATAGTCAAACAAATCAAGGACACCTACAAGCAACCACTGTCACAATACAAACCAATGACAATTACTTCCAGATATCAGCAGTATATGAACCACCGAGACACAAAATGACGCTTAAAAAATGGAAAGAGTACTTCCAATCCTTAGGCGACAAATATATCGCAGCAGGAGACTTTAATGCGAAGCACATGTTATGGGGTTCGAGAATTAACACACCGAGAGGCAGAATACTAGTAAAATATATTAGAAACAGCAACCTCAACATACTATCTACAGGAAAACCAACGTACTGGCCGACAGACCTCAATAAAACACCTGACCTATTGGATTTTGCAGTAACAAAAGGACTAAACGTAAACAAATTAAAAATAACAACCAGCCTAGAGCTTAACTCCGATCATACACCAATTATATTAGAATATACAAGAAAACCACTACTTTATAACAAGTCAGAGTCACTTTACAATAAAACCACAAATTGGCAAACTTTCAAAGAGCTAATCGAAAACAAAATCAATTGCAACTCTGACAGAAATAATACAGGAAGCAGCGTGGGCAACCACCACTTATAAATTAAATAGCAGGCAAACAAAAATTATTCCGTAGGACATCCTAGATAAAATTAGGGAAAAAGGAAAAGCGAAAGCAAAATGGCAAAAACAGAGAACACGAGAAAACAAGAAAAACCTAAATAAACTTACAAAGGAATTAAAGAATAAAAATAAGGGAACTTCATAATAACTAATTCTCAAAATTCATCGAATCACTATCCGCGCATGAGAGTACCAACTACTCCCTATGGAAAGTCACTAACAAAGTGAAGAAAACAATAAAATGAATCCCAGCAATCAAAAAAATGGACAACTCATGGGCCAGAAGTAACGAAGAGCAGGCAGAAGAATTTTCGAAGCACTTACAAAATACATTTTCACCGTATGAAATTAATAACAGCATTCCCGGAGGGCAAACACATGAAGAAGTGGAAAATGTCAGCAACACAACTGACAAGAACGGCACCATACTCAGTACAACAGCGCAAGAAGTTACAAACATAATTAAGGCAACAAAGACAAGTAAAGCACCAGGATTTGACTTGATCAATGGAAAAATCTTAAAAAACCTCCCCCCCAAGGGCAATAAGACTAACA
>NC_057777.1:10838952-10875336 GCF_014825855.1 Bombus pyrosoma | reverse complement strand
CAATATGGAAAATAGCACAGATCGTAATGTTACCCAAACCAAACAAAAACCAACATTTAACTGCATCCTACAGGCCAATATCATTACTACCTGCGTTTTCCAAACTACTAGAAAAAATAATATATAACCGCCTAAAACCAATAATAGAAAAAGAAAAACTAATACCGGACCAGCAATTTGGATGCAGGAATAAACACTCAGGAATAGAACAAATGTATAGACTCGTCAATGAAATTTTACAGGCATTGGAAACAAAACAATATTGCACGGCACTATTTATTGACATCGAAAAAGCATTTGACAAAGTTAACCATGAAAAACTTCTTCAAACTATCAAAAAGCAATTTCCAGAACAAATCTGCAAATTACTCAAATCTTACTTAAACAATAGCACCTTTGTAGTAAAAATAAATGACGCATATTCTGAAATTAAGGATATCAAGGCAGGAGTACCGCAAGGAAGCGTCCTAGGACCAATATAATACACACTCTATACAGCAGACATACCAACAACTGTCAACAGCAAAACTCTAACGTTCGCGGACGATACGGTCTTACTAGCGAGACACAAATCCAGAAACGGCTGCCGCACTACTACAAGAACACATTACAAAAATAGAAAAGTGGCTGCAAAGCAAACAAATAAAAACTAACACCAGTAAGTGCAATCACATAACATTTACGCTTAGAAAAGGAAAAACACCAGACATCTAACTAAATGGCGCCCACATAGCACAAACAAAGTATGTCAAATATCTAGGAATACAATTAGACACACGCCTTACATGGAAGCATTACATAAAATCAATAACAAACAGAATACGTGAAAAAATGAAGCAGATGTACTGGTTAATCAATAGAGAATCTAAATTAATCATAATGAATAAACTAAATATATACAAAACAATAATCAAACCAATCGGACATACGGAGTCCCACTATGGGGGATGGCAGCAATGAGTCACATAAATAAAATAGAAACAGAGCAAGCAAAAATCTTAAGGACAATAGTTAACGCTCCATGGTACGTCAGAAATGAAGACATATGAAAAGATTTAAAAATTCCAACAGTTAAAGAGGAAATCGCCAGATATGCAAAAAAGTATAAAGAAAGACTTGAAACACACCCAAATCAGCTGGTTGCTGAAACGAATAAAACAATAATAGAAAGAAGACTGAAGAAGAAGCATCCTGCAGACCTCATAATAGAATAATAAACAACCTGGAAGATGGAGTCCCGCTGGGGGTAGCCATCCACATGCTATATTTTATCAAATATTAAATTATAATATTTTACCAAATGCCCTAATGGACAAATTGTGAAATGTAAACAAACAATAAATAAAAAAAAAACGTTTTGGTTAGTTTTGATTTTGATTATGTTTGTACTTGGTTCATGTTAGATTTGAGAATGCAAATGTGTAAAGAAGACACTTTATTGCTAAGCATCGTGCATTTTATCGTGCATATTATCGTACATTTGACCAAATTATACTTATCGATCGCTTTCATTCCTAATAAAACATTTGAGCCTTTGCTAGATGTCGTCTGTAAATGAATTAACGCGGTACCACATAAGTTTTCAATTGTTGGAAATCTTATGTAGTGTTGAATGGAAGAGAAGAACAGGAAAACAGAAAAATGAAAAAGGGCGAGTGTTTCGTCCAAAGGTCGCTTAAAGGATACATTACGGCAGTCTAATACGACAATTCCTTAGACATCTAACGAAAAGCATCACCTAAGAGTGACACGCCGATTTTTATGAAATTTCATAAATTCTTGTAAAGTATAATAATAATGGCACCAAATACATTGGGGACGTACAGTACACGAAATCTCCATAGTTCCACTAAAAGTTTTACTTCTTCTGTGGTTATTGATTCAATTCTGAACAGTTCCCGACTGTAATGGCTAAAGTCATCATTTCATATTTGTATTCTTTATCATTGTTTCTTGATTGTTATATCTTGTTCTAATTAGTAATGCAACATTTGATTATATTGCAAATGTGATCGAAATTCCCATAGTTACAATTTTCTTTCTTACCATCTTTAGCTGTATAAGTAGCGAGAGCGCATTTGGAAAAGTATTAGTTTTGTTATATTTTAATTAAATAGAGTATATTTTTAGCTTATTTTAGTTTATTTTAAATATCCGAAGAGATATTTTGCTAAATAAGAGAACAAGGCTAAAATTATGGCGTACAAGGATACAGGACCTTCATAAAAAAATTGCTCTTAGAATAATGAGATTACATCATTTCATAAATAATTTTACTAAATTATTAGGTGATCCTATGAAGAAAAGTACCCAAAGAGCGAAAATGGAAAGCTTACATGAAGTCACAATTCGTTAATGTTGCGAAATGCAACAATGGAGAATCTAATCTAAAATTAAAATCTACCGGTTAATAAAAGGCGTTTCCAATAAATTTTGCGAAACATTAAACGATTCATATAGAACAAAATTTCGGAAACACTCCTAACGCAACATCGTAAACAAGCAAGTTTCGCATTTGCGAAATATCATATGACTTGGGAAGAAAAGTAGAAAAATGTAATTCTTTCGGACGAAAAAGAATTTAACCATGACGGACCAGATGGCTTTAAATTTTACTGTCATGATTTAACTATCATGGTATAAGCTGCATTTATCTACACCGCAAAACCTCTAATGCGTTGGATATTAACAAAAATGAATTCCAAGAGACATAGAACTTGTAGAACATGTTTTATTACGTTTGTGGAAGACATGGATTATGAAGACTGTATGTTACAGCAAGACAATGGAACCATTCATAATTGGAAGTTGAATAAAGAATATTTTCAAACGAAAAATAAGCAGTGGCCCATGCATTCTCCTGATCCCCTAATATTCCCTAATTGAAATCCTTCGGGGAATATTAGCTCCCAAAATATACGCAAATACAACGCAGTATGCTAAATTCTAGATCTTAAGAGTGGCATAAGACAAGCGTATGCTACTATAGAAATCGTGACTCTACAAATTTTAATCGAAAGTATGAAAGAAAGAAGTTTTGAAGTTATCCACAGAAATGAGCAAAAAAATGTTTATTAACATGTAATTTTTAAACAAAACATTTTGTTCTATAGATTAAATATTGTACTATATTAAGTTGAACTATGGATATTTTACCCCATCCTCTTACTGTAAATATACATACATTTTTCAAGAATTGTGTACATAAAGACATATATTTACCTTATAATTGTTCAGTTGTCCTTTTTATCGCTCTAATATTACATATCGCATACAATATTGCGGGGAACTATGGAAATTTCACGTATTGTATTTTTGTTAAAACAATCACATTTTTTGGTAAAAATGAAACTTGGAACTCCTAGACATAGAGTAATTATATCAGTTAAAATTCTATGTTTATGAACGGAAAACATAGATGTGTAAACAAAATTTTTAAAAATTCATTTGTTTAGATAATATTTTAAAAATTATAACCTTTTTATTAATTCCTCTTTTAAATATTTATCGATTTTCACAAACATTTGTATATGTAAACTACAAACTTATACTCGAAATAAATCAGAATTTTGATTCTTTTTGCAAATTAACGAATATGATTGTTATTTCAAAATGGACAAATAAAATGTTACTAGTTGGTTTGTGTATCATTCGGGATAGGAAATGTAATCAATGTGTCTGTTTCTAGCGTGGTAAAAACGCATAGTATTAAATACTGAAAAAGAAGAAATGAATTTGATATAACGAATTAATATTTTTTGATCAATACATATGGTGAATTATAAATACACGTCATATTTCAGAAGGTTTATCTACACAAAAATAAAATAAGTACAAATCTTATATGTTCCTACATACCTTAATTTTCGAGTTATGCACGATTAAAGAAGATGTTCAAAATGTCTGCTTTGTGCCTCAACATCATCTAGGTACTGCGCGCCGTAACATTGAGCTCCGTACTCGCTCGAAAATACTATTCTTCGAATAGATCCAAATTTGTATTTTGTATCTTTTTCAGCAGATCATGTACGTTATTCGTTTGCATCGAATACACAATAGATTTTAAACGATTCCAAAAACAAAAACCTAATGGATCTATATCACAGTGGCCATGCAATGGGTCCATCTTACCCTGTTTATCAGCTTGCGAAGATACTGTTAAAGAATGCTTTAAGAAGAAAACGAGGTGAAAACTTCGAACATTTTTTGTAATCATTTATAACTCGAAAACTCAAATAAGTAGGACGTACGAGTATATTCATATGACGCCTTTTACATATTTTAATATGCAAATTCACCCACTGTTGTATGGACATGACTCATCCTCTAATACAACTTACCCAAATAGACGTTGCGATAGTAATTAAACTCCAACTGACTAAGAGCGGTAAAGCACTAAACAACAGAGTATTTTTTCTGCCAAACTTATCAACGATAAAAATATTAATTGGTGGCGCTAACATATGTCCAACAGCCACAACTGCCACCAACGTAGAAATAGATGATGCTGTGACTGGAATAGGCGAGTCTTCGGACATTAATATTACAATACTTGGTGAATTCCATCCTACGACGAATCCAATGCAACCACTCATAATGGAACCTGACAGATTCATGTACGTAATGTACATGTACGGTATATGTATCAATAAGGAAAAGTAATTCGATAATATTATTATAGATCATTATTATAGATATTATATAATCAAAAATACAACTTTAACCTGCTGCGTTTTTTTTTTTAGTTACTTTCTGTCCAATGTTATTTTTTTATCGCTAACAGATTTCTTAAGATTTAAGAAAAAATTGTCACTATAAAGAATAACTGTCAGTGGAATGTGTAATTTTTCATTTCAGGTCTTTGGTAGATCTTTTTCTTTAGAATGTAAAAAAATATCGAAGAGAAAAATAATTTTATAATTACATGTCAAAATAGCCAAATATTCCCAAGTTTTTGAGCCATCTGGGGATGTATATTTCCTTCCGTCTGCATCAATACCCATCTTTGCAAAATTATATTTCATACACTTCGAGAATAAATTACGCAACGGATGTTAACCTACAACTGAGTCAAACGAACTAAACGTGTTTCATCACATTATTTAATCAACGTGAGAGACAACTTGCTACCAAAAAATCCAAAACAGACATAAATCCTGCTTATCGTGTTTGTAATAGTAAACTGTCATATTTGAAAAAAGGAACACGCATTCGCTGTAGACAGTATCATTTTCTCTTACGATGGTACGTAGATCCGTAATCCTCAAATAAGAGTTTGCGTCACGCAATCTTGATAAGAAATGTTATCAGCTTATATCAAATTATTTAGATATAAACATATACATTTTCCGTGAATACGATAAATTTTCCGTGATAAATTATCGCGGCGATAATTTGTTAATAGTTTCTGTTCACTAGTAATTTTAAAATTTTATTGAAATAATATATATGTATAGTGGAAACCATTGTTACTTATAAATCAAAATATCTTAACATAAGTTTGTACAATTTAATTAATGCACCTGCAACATATTCGTTTCGAACGAGCAGCGTTACTCTGCAAACACAGTAACAGATAAGATTGAAATCTGCATGATCTAACTCCACATAATCCTGAAGCACAGTTAACAACTATTACTTCTCTATTTTACATTTTTCGAAATCAGAAATTTCTAAAAAAGTATAATAAAAGATACAGACTAAACAAACTGTCAATATAATCATAGTGAAAACGGCAAGGATGTGATCCTATGTGAAAAAATAAATTTAATATAAAATCAAACTTCTTCATATGACACTTTGTTTCCAAAAAAGTTGGGTTTGAAAATTTCGTAAATACTAAATATATGTAACCTGGACTAATACCTGACTAGCTAAGAATGAATAGTTAGCAGGATTCGATTTTATAATAGATACAGAAATAAGTTAAGAGTATATTTTTTCATTTTTACATTTTTACATCAGCACGTGATTAAGGAGACCAATTTTCGAAAGCCAATTTGCCGAACAGTACTTTTTCAATGCGGTGCTAACGGAATCGGCTTCCTGCTCGTATTTGATTCAGTTTCGACCGTTCGCGGAGAGACGCGATCGCGAGAAAGCACGTCAACGGGAGTCATAAATTCCCCTTACGATTAGATAATCGACGCCACGAAATGATCGATCCCCTTATTTCTGTTACGATAATAGGGGTGGTTCAAATGAGTTTGCCCTGATTTAACATATATAAATTAATGTTTATTCCAACAACTTATTGACCAAAGAGATATAAATTAATAAGATATAATTGAGTTTCCATTGATAGCCAAAGTTACAAATTGTAGTACACGACGTATGTTTAGATGATGATGGTTTAAAGAATGCATAAAGACTGACTTTCTGTGAAGATGATGCTGTGGAGGAAAGCTTGCGATGGATCTAACGCATGGGACCATCGGATTTGTTTTTTTTTTTTTATTATTTATTGAAATTTTACAATTTGTCCAGTGGAACATTTGCTAAAATATTATAACTTAAATATACATAGCATGTGGATGGTTACCCCCAGCGGGGTACCATCTTCGTGTTTGTTAGGTTATATCCTTTGTGAGATCTGCTGGGTGTTTCCTTTTTAGTCTTCTCTCTATGCTTGTGTTGATCGTTTCCGCAGCCAGCCGGTTTGGGTGTGTTTTTGATTGTTTTGTATATTTTTAATTTATTTTCTATGCTTTTCGACTTGTTAACCAATGCATTTGTCTCCTTGTTGTCTGTATTTTGTCTATTATTGATTTGATATGCTGTTTCCATGTGAGTTGTGTATCTATGTGGAGTCCTAGGTATTTGACTTGTCTTGTTTGTGTTATGTGCGTGCCGTTCAGTAGCATGTTTGGCGGCATCTGTTTTCGCAATGTGAATGTAATATCGTTGCATTTGTTGGGGTTTGCTTTTATTTGTTTAACTTGCAGCCACTTTCCTATTTTTGTGATGTGTTCTTGTAGTAATGTGACTGCTGTTTCTGTGTTAGTGTGCCTGACTAGTACAGCTGTATCGTCCGCGAATGTCAGTATTTTGCTATTGGTAGTTGTTGGTATGTGGGCCGTGTATAATGTGTATAGTATTGGTCCTAGAACGCTTCCTTGCGGAACCCCTGCCTTGATGTCTTTAACTTCAGAGTATGTGTCCTTGATTTTTATTACGAAGGTTCTGCTGCTTAAGTAGGATTTTATTAATNTGGAATATTTGCTCCGGGAATTGTTTTCTGATTGTTTGTAGCAGGCTTTCGTGGTTTATTTTGTCAAATGCTTTCTCGATGTCCATAAAGAGGGCTGTACAGTATTGTTTGTTTTCTAATGCTAGTATTATTTCATTAATGAGCCTGTGCATTTGCTCTATCGTGGAGTGTTTGTTTCTGAATCCAAATTGGTGATCTGGTATTAATTTTTCCTTCTCTATTATTGGTTTCAGGCGGACGTATATTACTTTTTCTGGTATTTTGGAAAACTCAGGAAGTAGCGATAAGTAGGTCTGTAAGATGCTGTTTGGTGTGGGTCTTTGCCTGGTTTAGGTAGCATTATGATCTGTGCTAGTTTCCATAGTTTGTCAGTTGAGGTACTAGTGGTTGGCGCATCCTCGTCCGTATGACAATTGAGGTTGCTGTTGCTGATATTATGTGGTGTAAATGTGTTGCATAGGTATTTGGAAAATTCTTCAGCTTGCTCTTCGTTACTTCTTGTCCATGTGTTATCTGCTTTTCTGATTGCTGGGATTAGTTTTATTGGCTTCTTTATTTTTTTCGTGGCTTTCCATAGGGAGTAGTTGGAGTTCTCGTGTGCAGAGAGTGTCTCTATGAACTTTGTGAATTCGTTGTTGTTGTGCTCTTTTATTTTGTTTTTTATTTCCTTTAGGTGTTTTTTGTTTTCTCGTAATCTATGTTTTTGTCATTTTGCTTTCGCTTTTCTTTTTTCTCTAATTTTTTCAAGGATATCTGGCGGAATTATTTTTGTTTGTGTTTTGGTTGCTTCAGGTATAGTGGTTGCCCATGCTGCTTCTTGAATAGTTTCTGTAAATGTTGTTACTGCCTGTTCAATGTGTTCGGATGTTCTTAATGGGATGTTGCAGTTGATCTTACTCTCGATTATTTCTTTAAATGTTTGCCATTTGGTGGTTTTATTGCATTGTGTATCTGGATTGTTATAAACTATTGGTTTGTTTCTGTTCTGTGATCTGTTGTGTTTGCTGTCTGAGAACTGCATTTTGCTCGCTTATCATTTTTGTTAGCATTTCGATGTTATTGATGGATTGCTTGAGTAGTTCTTTGATTTCTGTAGCGTCGTTGTTGCTATAGATCTAGTTTTGGTTGTCTATGTGTGCTGATTGGTTGGTTATTTGCGCGTAGTTTCGCCTACCAAAGGTGTTGGTGTTATGGTGATTAATGTTCGTTACGTGATGTACATTTTGGGGATTAATGTTTCCGTTTATAGTGTTTGGTGCGTATTGTGCTATCAATGTTGTATCACTATCCGTTATACTTTGTTGTGGTTTGTAGTTATTGAATGATCTATTGCGAAGTGGTGGAAACAGTTTACGTTGTAATTGTTTCCTGATTCCACATCCTTTATAGCTGGCTGGGTGTTTTCCGTTACAGCTATAGCATCTAACTTCTTCTATTTTTCCTGAGTATGGGCAGTGTATTGTTAAGTGATTTTTTGCACATTTAATACATGCCGGGCTTCTGTTACAATAATTTTTTGTGTGGGCGTATTGTTGGCACCGCATGCATTGTGGTATATCTTTTTTGTAGCGTGGTGGTTCCACTGTTACTATTGTGTTTAGTATGTTTTTGATTTCATATATTTCTTTCTTCTGGGTTTAAGTTCTATTAAGAATAGTGGTAATGGTTGCTTCGTGTCATATCTTGTTATATTGTTTATTGTTCTTGTTTGATGGTCATTTTTTACTAATCACTTAATTTTTTTGAGTTAGTTTTTGGATGCAAGCCTGTTATAACTATTTTATAGCTCCTTTCCGTTTTGAGCTGATACGTATGGTAGACAGCATTTTTTTCCTTTAATGCTTTTATCACTTTCCTATAATTTTCTGGGGCGTTTGTTTGGATTTTTACTTGTTCTAACCTTGTTTGTTTTATCGTATACTTATCCTTCCCGACTATATTGTTTAGTAGATCTATAAGCTGGTCTATTATTTGGGCCTCAAAAAATATTGGTGGTGGTTTTGCAATGTGATTTGATTGAGTGGTTTTGCTTGTCGGGACAGCTTCTATTTCTTCCGTCAGTGAGCTAAAGGAGTTTCTTAATGGTAATTCTTGCAGCCATCGTTGCTTTTCTGTATTTAGATTTTCTGCGGCACTTGTGCCCGGTGTCGTTTTACGTTTCTTGTTTGTCTTTGCTAGTTTCCAGTTTTCGTCCTGGTAATATCTTTCGTTATCGCGGTTGCGCTCCTCCTGTCTCCACTGCTCTTCCATTTCTTCTATAGCCATATCGTTTTGGTTATTGTTACTTCTTTGTTGCTTTAGGCCTAGTAAATCTACCGACCTGCTTATATAGTGCATTTCTCCTTTGGTTGTAATTTTTATTGTTGGCATCTGCTGCTGCATTTTTAAACTTCCTCTCTCTATTACTATTCGTTAACTTTATTTCTCTTCGAAACACTTCTTTGAATCACTTCATCGGAGCACACGACCGACTAGACACGTCCGTCCACCTCGGTTGCTCGAGCAGGAGTCATTTTTATGCACAGTGACACTATAAACGAGTTAACTTTTCGATTGAAGTTTCTTACTGTGGACAAATTGACCAATATTGTCCTGCCACTTAGAGACTTACCGCCACTGGAGGAGTTTCCAGATCTGTATATGTGAATGTGTTTTAGGACACACAAAATTATAACCTTACATTCCCTATTGTTTTAACTATACTGCAGCAACACCGCTGCTCTGAAGCTAAGAGAATATCACAAAAATATAAAAATTTACCAAATGTCCAGCTGGACAAATTGTAAAGTACAAATTAAATTAAATAAAAAATACTTCTATTTCTGTTATGTATGTACATATGTGTATTGTGTTGCTTTTTCGCCTACATTCTTGCTTTTGTTATATATATACATACGTGCATTGTACTGTACTTTTTCGGTTACATTCTTCTCTTCTGTCTATAACAGCACAATGTATGTGACTTCATTATGAACATTAAACATACTCTGGGATAGTAAAGATCTTCTTTCACGCCTTCACGTGATCCATCCTTTTAACACTACTGCTTCGTTATCCAAAATTTTTCCAAAATTTAATGATTTGATTATAAAAGCAATAGTGGAACTAAGGTGACGGAAACGCATGTACAATCGCATGTACTAAAAGAGGATATAAGAATTGATTTTTACCGATTTTTTTAAGGTATGTTCAATATGAATTTTTTTTCTTCACCTTTCTCTCATTTAATGTGTTATATGTACAGGTTCGTATGGAAGCATACAGAAGTATGCAAATCAAGAAAGAAAATCAAATCTTCGTAAAATGAATAATTCATAAAATTCATAAAATTCATAAACTCATCAGTGCTTTATGGTCTATATTATATAAACAAATATTTTGATCATGTAGATAAATAAAAGTTGGGTTTGTTCGTGTTTAAACGAAGTATAAAAAAAATATCATATCAAAAAAATGTCATATTATACTCTAGCGGAAACTATAAGGTGATAAATACATTTTTAGTTGATGTATAATTAAAGTTATCTCATACGAAAATTTAACTGCTGTCGTCAAATCGTTAAGTTTTTTAAAATTTAATAAATACATATATTGTCTCTATTGTAATCGTGTAACCACATGTAACTCCTAACCAGAGAAATATTTTTATCGCAGATTTTTAGTCCTG
This sequence comes from Bombus pyrosoma, assembly GCF_014825855.1. Lineage (NCBI taxonomy): Eukaryota > Metazoa > Arthropoda > Insecta > Hymenoptera > Apidae > Bombus > Bombus pyrosoma. The sequence continues at coordinate 10,864,459 of NC_057777.1, read as the reverse complement.
TTAACTTCACCACACTCGTTTGTGACATTACTAACTTTATTAATTCGATTGAATATAGTTTACACACTTACTAGCGTAGATCACAAAGGGCGTAAGAGACTCTCAGTTTTTTTACACGATCGATATTTTAGAACATGTGACACGAGGGTTCATAAAATGCAAAGTCTACGTTGTATACTCGTCTGTGGTATCGGGGATGAATAAGAAAATCTCTAAAGCGATGTCAGCAGAAAATGGATACTGAAAATACGGGCCTTTGCTCTTCAACGGCCGCACTGTTCACCGATGAGTTCTTGGTGGCACCGGATAGGAAAAACGAACGAACGCGGCAGGAGAAATGTGTGGACGTACGGAAAGAGAGAAAGTGTGGAATCGTGCGATATGTTAAGAAATGTTAAGTTGGTATGATCGATAGTTCCTACAAGCTAAGTTGGTACGACTTCTAACGCCGCTCTTTTGTCTTAGAAGTCGACCACGTGTTAATTATCCGAGTGTATCCGGTGTGTTCAGATGTTCTGTACGAGGTGGCGAAATATACAAAGTAAAATAGAATCTATGTGAATCTATTAAATATCAACCCCAAACCTATATAAAATAACACGATCTTGGTTCGTACCGATAAGCATTGGATGAAGTATGTGCGCACGGCATAGTAGCACTGCCAGAGCAAATATATGTGCTGTGTGTAAGAAAAATAAATATAAAGAGAATCGTAGTATGAATCTGCATTTTCGGATCGGTAGAGATTTCTAAAAAGAAATTTGTGCAAAAGCAATCTTAACTTTAAAATTCAAAGTCAACTTTTTTTCAATTCCAACGTATTCTACTTATCACGAGGAATAAAAGTCTCAAAGGAACCGTAGATCGCAAGTGACTCTTCTTCCCGGAAAAGCAATCTAAATACATAATTCTCGCCTATCCTTCTTAAATTTTTCAAACTATTGAATGTGATTTATCGCGAATCCAAATTCTGGCATTTGTTGATTGAGAATGCTACTGCATTCGTTACGTGGCCCAAAAAACATAGTTTCAACTTAAATAGCATCCAAATATTATCGAGTGACATATCTATTTGGAGTGCTTGAACGTGACGGATTTTATAAAATTGTGAGCTTCCCCGCGTATTCGCCGCGCTGTCATATAGCTGAATCGAGGACCTGTTTCATATAAGTTCATCAGTATATATGCATGAGCACGGGCGATAACCTGTTCTTCTGCAGGAATAGGGTCAATTTGATCTTTGGCATGTCGCAATATTAATTTTTGATCGCCAAATTATGGATATTGAGATATGTATAATTTTATGTGCTAGTCTAAGTTAAATACGTAGTAGAAATACTTGTATGTGAATATCAGTGTGTGGAAGTATGTGTGTGTAAACTGTTCAGTCGGTTAACAGTGAGACGCGTGCAAGTGTGTATCGATGAATATCTTAGAAATTGCTCATCAAATAAATATATAATTATTCTAATATTAATTCCAAATGTAAATTTAGTGTTCCTATACCATTATTTCGGCTATTAAGATCTAAAATTCTCATCAATGGACTTAGTCGCCGAATATCGTATTACCGCGGAACCCTTTCTGCGCGTAAATTTCTTCTATTATTTCTGTATTTTGCTTCATCAATAGTATGTTATCTATTTTATTACAAGTAAATGTAAATATAAACACAAATGCGAATATAAATATAGAAATATAAATATATTGTGAGTAAAGCCAGTTTAAGAATTATTAAATCTTTAACATTTTTTTGTAGGAGAGGGAATCATTTCCGATCCAGAGTGTTTTTGAGACTTTTGTTCCTTGTGACGAGTAGAATACATTGCAATTTAAACAAATTTTACTTTGAATTTTATGATAAAGATCGTTTTTGCACAAACTTTTTTTACAAATCTCTATCGATCCGAAGGTGTAGAATCACGTTACGATTTTCATTATACTTCCTTTCTTTATATTTTTTACATACACTTTCAGCATAAGTATTAGGTCACTTATTAATGGTATAAATTATAATTAGTATACATGACATACATTCTATTGGTTTCATTTTTTAATTACTTTATTACAAATCTATTATTTCTTCTGTATCATATATGCCCTGTAATTAAAAAACCCTAAATAAGATAAAATTTGTGACAATTACTTAACAAATATGATTAACAGATGTATTGATAACTATGTTCATGCAGTGTAGATAACTGTAGACTAGTATAGACAAATTTGTTTCTATCTTTTTACTTAATGTAACAATTGTTGTCAAAAAATGTAATTTAAAGAAAAGTCTCTACTATTTTGCTTTGCCGATTCAAAGGAGCTTGGCTTGAATTCCGTGGTAGAATTTTTTCTGTAACAAGCTTATTTCTAAATTAAATATATACAATGTTATATGTGAAAATTTAAAACAAACATATTTAAGAACTAAAGGGTGTGTTAGATCATATTTTATATTTTCAATTAAAAATTTCATTAGATATGTAAATAATTTCCATTTATTCGTTGCATAAATATTTATATCGCTTGTTATTATAATCGTTTACAAAATTGAGATTGGTTAACATGTTTTTCAATTAACAAATATATAGGATAATCTGAAAGATAATAATAGAAATTTTAATGGCACGTTATAATTAATCTATATTTGTTATTTGTTGTTTGACCAAATGTATCTATTATACAATAGAAGTGAAAGCGAGCTGAGGCACTTAATTTTGTTATTCTATGTATAACGAATTTGTGCTCGTTATCATTCGACAATTATTATTTATGAACAGTAATAAGTACATCTGTTATCGACTGACACGACTGGACGACTAATACATGGGTAGCAGTATACCCCGCACCAGTTGTAGAGAAGAAAATAATGACATCCGAAAATTTAATTTATTGTGCCTCATTAATCTATTGCAGCATATCGAAAACCACTTCATGGAATTTTCGAGTAGAAAGGATTAATGTTTCCTCTAATCTTTTGCATCCATAAACAATTAATAAATGCACACATACATATAAACATACAAACTTTATGTATGTACTGCGATCGTCCCCTTCGCGAGTGCTCGCGGAAAGATCACATACGCATAGCGAGTATCCAAACTGTTCACGGAAAAGTCGTAATAAAGATAACAATCATTTTATATTACAGTAAATGTTCAGTATAGCCTCTGTTTTCTTTACAAATAACTTTACAACATGCACTCTATACAGTACCCACAGTACACACACCACACACCCAAATCACTTGCGTTGGAATTAAATCAAAAAGATTAAAAAAAAATACGAAGAATACAAAAATAAAGCAACTGAAAAGTTCAAAGAACTAAAAGTGTCAAAAAAAGGTGTAGAAAGAAAGTGCAAAAAAATCTACAATAAACTCCAACTTTATGTCTATACAATTCTCCTAATTTTCTTCTTTCTTTTTTTTCTTTGGTTGTCGAAATAATTCTGTCCTTCCAGAATAGTTTTACTTTCCTACCCAGTTTCTAAAATCACTAAAACACGTTATGTAACAAGGTAATAAAGGAGAGTTCATTCAGAAAAAAAATTTATGATATTCTTCGTCAACGCTTTCGTTTTCTTCATATAATTTTATCGAAAGTAACCAGGGACAGTTACGACATCTAAGGTGTTCGGCACATATAACAGCCTGCTCACTAGATATGCTGATTTAAAAATGGTTAGAACAGCCTTGCAAAGTCAGTATCATTTCGGCAACGATAAATACAATTTTTCATTTGACTGTACACTAATTTGTGTTATTACACATTACTCCATCAAACGATACCTTAATTAATTCTTCGAATATAATTTAAATAAACTTTTTCGTAAGAACTTTTGGTTTCTCCATTTTTATGTCATATGCGTGTAATATGGTACGAATATGTTATTATTATATTCGGATATTTGTGATTTAATGATGATATATTTACAATGAATAGATTGTACAGATGTTGATTAGACAGAAGAACGATGGTTTTTTAACATGAATTAGTCACAATAACGCGCTATAATGTAGACAACTTTCGCCCAACGGATCCAACGTTCCCTCTCACGCGGACCACACTCTCTCGACAACGCAACTCGCACTCTTTGACTTCTCGGTTGACTCTCTCCGACTTCTCAACTAACACTGACTACTTTCGCATCACTTTTGTCTTTTCTTAGACCCACCACGCACGTGTTCCGCAGCCGCTCGGGGCTAGGGTCACGTAGGCGCTTTTTACGAAACTATTCAATTGAAGGACCGACGACACATTGATGGGCCCGACGGCGCCTCGGCTCTCGCGACATTGTTTATGGTTCACTTGATATCTCTTAGGCCCTTTTCCACGATACTACATGTATGCATGTGAATATTGTAATATACAGTGGTTAGTAATTTATATGGGAAATGTGTTCATGCAAGACACTATTCGACCACATTTAGTAGTACCTCAAGAATACTTGATGCGTATGTGATTTTTCTGTGAATATCCGCGGATGGAACGATTGCGATGAGTGTATGAAATCTGTATAAACATTGTTTATATGTGCTATTATTTATTAGTTATCATTCATATTTATTAGTCATCATAGTTATGCCAGGGAGGCAAAGGATCAGCGGAAACATTAGTCTTCTCCACACGAAAACTCCATGGGACAGTTTTCGTTACGCTGTTATGGATTTTAACCCTTAGAGTGCTATGGATGCATATATGCGTCTGGCGAAAACCATCGGTCTGGACTAAGGACGCATATATGCGTTTGTCAATTTTTCCGAGCACCTAAGCAAAAGTAATACTATTACGTTTGTGTGAGATAAATATAAATGCATTTCAATGTTAATGCCGCGTTCGAAGAAACTGTCTTTTCTTTTTTTTTTTATTTAATACTTTGCATTCACAATTTGTCCAATTTGGACATTTGGTAGAATAATTGTGCCGGCACAACACAATTATCAAGAAGAAAATGTGTTGTTTGTGTGAAAAATAAGAGAAGGAACGACAGAAAATGCGATGTCGGATTATGTATCGATAATTGTTTTGAAATTTTTCACGCACAACTGAATTACTAACTTGTGTTATATTTACTAAATTTAGTTTTCTAGTTTATTGTTTTCTAGTTTACTACCCAAATTCTAGTTTATTGTAAATTTCAATGTTTATAATAAATAATTAATACTAAAAAATAACGCTCTTGAATCATTTAATCTCGTGCAAAAGAATTACTATAACTTATTACGATTTGCACTTTGAATAGTCAATCAACAGAGTTCAGTATAGCGAAAAAGTATTCAGTCCACAGCGATCGTCAGCGCTGGCAGCGTGCCGTCCGTACGGATGGCATAGGCTCCGAGTATTCAGCAGTATAAGAGTTAACCCTTATATAAGTAGGTTTAATATTTAATCTACGATTTTTCTTACAAAACCTCGCACAGGATGATTTACGTCTTCGAATGCCATAATCTTCTTTTCTACTACTTGTACGAGGTAAGTTACTGCCCATGTATCGTTCGATTTGAGGATCCCTGTTCATACCGCTGCTTAGGCTGACCTACCTTCGTTCGTGTAAAGAGGTTTGCTCGCGTACAGGGATATTTCGTCTAATTTTTAATTGTTAATAACTAAAAAATGAAGTCGAAAATGCAGTTTTTATTTTTGTATTTTATCTTATTTTAATTTCACAAATCACCTCTTAAATTACCTACGCCTGTTGCCGAACATCCTGTATAAGTATATTTATTTTTTTTATGCATGTTTGCCAACTTCTTCAGGACGGCTTGACCAATCAGTATGATTACTTTTCTATCTCATAGAGCATACTCTTCCGCTGGCCTTGCCATAAACCTTTTTTGCATTTGCTGTTCAGGAAGAATATTTTTTGCAAAAATCGAATTTTTATGTATGTTTGTCGATTGCTCGGACTGAATTAAGCTATCAGGGTGAAACCTTTTATATCTCGTAAAGGTAGTCCTCTGATGAGTTCTGTTTGCAAAATCTTTTCCTTTGTAACTATCGTTATGGAAAACTATCTAGTATTCGGCGATCTCATTATTTCATTGTGTCTAATCGACCACTAGCTCGTCACTGGAAGCAATGGAAGTGACCAATTTTGTTTACAGAATTGTTTATAGAAGCGTACTTTGTCCGATTCTGTACATAAGCTTGTCATTCAAAGCTGGTTTGATTCATTTCTTTTATTATTAATTCCTATTTTCAGGAATACTTGTGTTCAGGAAGAGTGGTTATAGGGAATAAGTTTCAGTTATTCCTTTGCGAAAGAAGTTATCGTAATCTTTGCATTTCTGCAAGTAATCTTTTGTCATATGGTTTATTCAGATTTGGCTCTTTGCAAACTTCTTTTTGTTAAGGTCACCTACAGTCCTATTTATTGTAGCTCCTTGCGATTTATGTACTGCCCAGCTTAGGATACGCAGTGACATTTTTTGCTTTATATCCCCTTTATTTTCCGCTGCCTAAAAATGTTGCTTCTAATGGATTAGCCGTCCAATTTCACTACGATAGAATGAAAAATGCACTTCTTCATTCACGTCGTGTAACCGCTTGACATGCTGTTCACACCATTGCTTAAGCTGACCTCTCTTCGTTCGTGTAAGGAGGCTTGTTCGCGTTACAGGATATTTTGGTCGATTTTTAATTACCAATAACTAAAAAACAAAGCCGAAGACGCAATTTTTTTGTTCTTGATTTTCGTCTTCTTTCAGCGTCAAGATTCATCTCTTAAATTATATTGAAACAGTAGCTGAAATATATATGTCGGAGATGTAGGAACATCGGGCCTTTCTTTTGGAATTTTGGAAAGGACCCCAATACTTGTGCTCGAGGTGACACAACTGGTCGCTGAACGTAGCCACGGTCACGGGATGAACGTTTTTACCTGACAGAAGAAGCACCGATATTGAGGGGCATGCTGTATTAACAAACAAGCCCCGGCCAGGAGCAATGTCGGCTCTACGCGGGTCTGCCTAGTAACGGCGCCTGGAATTTGTTGATATCCCTGATCAATATGTAATTGACAAATGTGATCGTGACAGTCTTTTATTGTGATCTCCTTGGAGAGAGTTTACTGATATCGTGTGGTCAGTCAGAACGTAACCGAGCGTCACAGCTAACGTCATTTTATGTCTCAGGAAAATATAATCTATTGTACAAAGAGTTTTCCCCGTTGACCGTGGATTCGTTTGAACCCAAGAATATTGTTAACAGCGTTCGTTAAACTTATTAATCGTTAAACTTTGTAAAAGTCATATTTATACGTGTAAATATAACTTCTGTTATGCAAAACGATGGCAAATTCAAATGAAGAATTGATACGTGCCCAAAATTGTAATGTAAACCCGACATATATAATATCGCCTATTATAGATTTTATCATTGGTTTTATATAGAACTATAAATTGGAAAATAATGTTGCAGAATCCATCCATCACTTTTATTCCCTTTAAATAGATCACAACTAATTATAAGTATAATTGTAATTAGATACAATTAGTTACAATAATAACACTTATGAGTTCATAAAACATTTGACATTATTGGAACGACTGCTTGTAGTTAATAGTGACTTCAATTACTAATGACACGATTTCGACGATTTTCGAATGATATTATATACCGGCGACATAACCTTAATGATTATTTTGTAATTTTAAAACGACTTCGGTGACCTCTGTTATGCAAATTTGGCGAGTGCATCGAAGCAAATTAATTAAATTAATATTCTATAATTTACGGGTTCAATAGCAAAACTTTCCAGGTGTGTACTTTGTTGCAGCAAATTTCGTGGGTATCTCCGCGATTTATCGCAACGTAGTTACGCATGGAGTATTGCTTGAATATTGACTTGAAATGAAAAACAGTTTTTTCTTTTCTTTTGTTCTTTTTCTTTTCTTTTCTTTCTTTGTCCCTGTTTGATAACGTTGATCTCAAGCATCTCGTTGATAACGACCGCGTTATCAATGATATATACCGCTTATGTTACAACAATGCGATGAATATCAGCCCATTTGTCGACTCAATAAACAATATACCGAAAAAATCACCGCGATAGCATTTCCATTATAGTCGATACAGTATCGTGCAGAGATCTCATTCTGGTATATGCGGCAATACTAGCCATTATATGTTATCAATTAAAACGAATTTCAAACTAGTTCCTCCAATCGATCATTACTCCGAATCTCTTCCATTGATATCGAATGCAAACATTCATGGTAAAATTGTTTGTATTTCTAACAACTATTTGCATGTATGGTTAATTCTACAGGAATAGGAACTTTTTGTGGCTCTCACTTTCTAACATTCTTAAAAATGTTAAATTGCATTATATTTGTATTATATTTGGAATATATTAACTACAACTTCATAGCCAAGTTATGAAGAACTACGAATTTAACTTATTTATATCCAAAAATTACCTTTTATACATACATACACTTCTAACTAGTTAAAATTATAGATGCGTTGACAATCACCTGTTACAGCCAATCAACTTTCCAGTTCCTTGATTCGCATTATATTTCAACTTTATTGTTTTTACTAAGTTTTATAATGTAACACAAATATAGCAGAATTGCATAATAATTTTCTTGAGAACTTTTAACATTTAACCTCAAAATCCGCAGTCATCTCTGAAGCAATATGATAGTAGTCCAGTATCCATGAACTTGACAAAAGTACACGTCGATTATATTTATATTACATGCACACTTAAAAAATGTCTTGCATTATTTAAGTGAAGTTATCATTTAGTCATGAGCATTAGAAAATAAAGTGTACAATTTATTTATTTTAGTTTACAGCAGAGAGAGAAAAGGAATAAATAGTTATTAGTTTTAAAAATTAAATAATTTCCTTTTTTAAGTTTAAACTCATTTATGATTTATAAGTATTGGTTGTTTTTTTAATCTAATATTCTTTTCTCTTTCAAGGTTAACTAACAATTATAGTTAGTTTGTTTATAACGTAGGTGATTACAAATTACTATTGATATATGATGTTGAATGTTTAAATTTTGTAAATAATCCTTGAGGAAAATAATTCTTGTTTAACTAATTTTTGGCGATAAAAAGTATGAGAAAACGTTAGTTCGTTCAGGTAGAAAGTCTTAAATACAGTTGATTACTGAATATCTGATAATTAGACTGACACTTTTTATGTATTTATGAGAAATTTTGAAGATAAAAAAATACACAGAGTTTTACGGTATATATAAAATATTTCGTTCTTTTTTTTTTTTTACATAAAAACTAAAGAATTACTTCCAGAACAGAATGAAAAAAGCGCAGATTTCATGAATATGCGGAACATTCATTCTCGATTCGCGATTAAAGTAATGGAACGAGGAAACGTGAAATTGTGGAACGAATTTGTTAAAAGTTGGTCGTTCGCGCTTCAAGCAAGACAATCGGCGACGCGACGTTCAAAGAGAGACGTTTCAATAAACAGCCGTAACTGCGTTACAGAGACTTTAAAATCAAAGGTCCTCGGTTGGAAACTCGCTAACCCGGTCGTATTTATAATAATTACAATGAATGATGCACCATAATAGCGTTGCAGCGGCAATAGCACAACTCAAAGTTACTTTACGATATTATAACTAGTGGGAGTTGTAAAGCCTCCAACTGATAATGTTTTAACGCAATAGAGAACATTGTTAACTTCTCCAGAAGAATAAAGCTAACAGGCCAAACCGACGAAGTGGTACATTTGAAATAATCGTTACCTTGCTTTCTCTTTCTGTTTTTTGCCAGGTTTAGCTGTGAAAATTATTGAGTATTTTTAATTAGCTAGGTAATTACGACGATGTACGTGTCTGTATTGATTAACGTCGTCGTTATATTTTATTTCGAAATTTATTCAATAACATTGAAAAATAACCAATCTGTTGCGAGACTAAATGCCTCGAATGCTATTAGAAATATGTATGCTATATTTTTAAACATTAACATATTTGATGTTCAGAATTTGTAAAAGTAATTATGTATATCGATATGTTTTATCGGCGCAAATAGACTCAATGAAAGAGCAAACGATGCGTGTCAACTTTTATGTATCGCACGCAACGAATTAAAGCGTGTTGACATGAAAAACAAGTAAACGACAGGGGAAAGATGGAATTTTATTAATGAAAAACGTTTCGGCACGATGAAATAACCAAAAATCACTAACGCGTTTTATTAGTTATCGCGTATCCATGAGATATTTCAATTCTCCGGAGTACTTTGATCGCAGATGGAAAAATTGTATTTGTCGCGGTTGTGTCTTCAAATAATTTAGATTTCGCTTTGATCTGAATCATATCTACAAACAAAGTACTTGTAAAAAATAATTTACGTAATTGAAAAATGAAAGTAGAAGAGGAAATCTATGATAATTGTCATTAATGGAAACCGTGGTAAAAACTGTTGCATTTAATTGTTTATTAATGAACAATTGAACTGTTTCGAGTTAGTAGACTGAAAATACGCATAATATTAAATAACGAATTACAAAACACATTTCAGGTTAAGGTATAAAATATAACAAAAGTAATGATGAGCATTGCTTCATTCACGTACAGTGCAATCATTGTTCACTCAATTTCCCTCAATGGACTCGTAAATCAAAAAATGTCTACAATAGAACTCCATTGGTCTGAACTCGTCGGGCATCAAAAAGTTAGTATAATAAGAGTTCGCCAATGAAATAAAATGAAGTGACAAATTTATAGTAAAATAATTACAAAATCTTAAGTAAATATAATTATAAAATACTAGTAAAAAACATTCAATTTATAATGAATATCAGCAGATGTTCTGACACTTGCAGCTGATCAATTAATCCTCGCAATAAACGGAACTTCGCGTATATCCTTTTATGTGCCATACTTCAACAGAAACTGTTTGAACAAGATCGAGCCTAGAGTGCATCAGTATTCTGAAACGTTTCCCTATCGTATAAGAGAACAGTATGGTATGAATCATTAAAACTTCCCGAACCAAGCTTCCCTACTGTGTCAAACGAAAGAAGTTTAGAGATATATTTCCTCAAAACGGCAGTTTTCTCTCGATCTCAATTTTTAATTTCCTCTCGGGTTTCTGTTTTTCTGTCCCAATCTCGGTCAGCATAACTAAGCGATATTGTCAGGGAGATGTCGACCACAATGGAAAGTTAACTGATAAATAACGGCTAATGTATTAGTAACATTGACGTTTACTAGAATTTACGAGGTACTTAGACCGGTTTCCTTCCGGAGGGAAGCCAGATTTTTCCGAATTTTGTTGAAGCGTTTCCCGTTTGACGCGCTCAACGCACCCGTCGCCCAGATTTTTGCCGCCTCCCTGTCAACAACGTTGTATGTTTCCTCATCTTGGGGAGCTGATTGCTCCATCAGCGGAATGGGTAATCTCGATGAACGAGTCTAAATTAAGGAGGAGAATGCTGCGCACGATTTCGCGATCACTAAACCAAGTTTCGATCGATGGAAGTTCAAAGAGAAGAGTACTCAAAGGAATAAACGCATCATCGCGAAAACGCGGATGATTCACTGATGGGATGGATAGTGTGTGGTGGTAGGCAACCCAGAAGCAATAAAAAACGGAGAACGCAGGGCGAATTATCGGGGTCGACGATCTGAAAATGCGCGCCAACGTCTGTGCGGTGATCCGCATCCAGTGATTATCCATCAAACTGGCCGCCGTGCTGGTCCAACGTAAAAGTGGGAACTTCATTCGCGGAAAGAATACTAATTCCTCGCGCGTTTCTTCAGAAACGTATTTTCCCACGCCACTCATTATCGTCGCCTCACTTTTCAAATGCTCGTTTAATTCGGTCTGATGTCATAAATATTTGTGATTCAAGATTTGAACCGAATATATTCCCGATCAGGAAAACCAATATACTCCCACCGATGAAATCAATCACTGAATCCTTGGAAACGCACCAGTGAACGTACTCCGCTCCGTAACCGTCCTAATAAATAATAGAATAAAAGCTGATTAAGAATTGCGGTTTAAAGCAAGGCAATGAAGTACATGTATAAAGTGATATAACTGCAATTGAATCTTAACTCTTACAGAACCGAACTTTTTAAACCTGTAAAAATAATTGTTCTTAATTGTTAATAATAGAAATACATCTTCTTGAGCGTTTTTAACCAGTTAGCTGTTTTTGATGAGTATACTTGTCATGAAGAAATGGGAATATTTTGTGTTATGAGGAGTATACTCGTTATACGTAAAAAGTAGTTATAATTTGCTGTTTAGATTGCAATTTAGCAATTGCAGAAAATTGCAGTAATAAAATCAAAAAATAAAACAGTCATTTCATTATGACTTAATTCTATATTATAACAGCCACAGATACTCAGTGTTTAACGAGTATATTCGTCATCGCTTACTTTTTACGATACATTTTAGGTACACGCTTTTCAAAGAGGTCGCAACCGCTAACTGATTAAGATGACATAAAACAATAAAATGTAGGTGTGTGAGGTTTATGTGTAGAGGATGGTTGGTCAGTGAGGTTTAATGGACGAGATTACTCGTTGTTGAAACCGTCGAATATATTTAAAATAATAAATTAATGTACAGCCTGTATACGTTGAGTCGTTAGTACAAAGTATAAGTCGCAAAATAAAAACGCGGATAAATACTCGTTAATGCTCGTCGCGTAACTCGGTAGTAGATACTCGTGATAACGCTTGGATCGCTCGTCGGTACAAAGAGATGCTCGTAGATACTCGAAGATACTGTACTCTTTTCAGTCGGTTTATTTATACTAGTCGGGGGAGAGTCGGAAAATTCAAATTCGTCTTTATTCGACGGTTGCATGTAGCGGCAACATTGTTTTGTCGGAATTTATTTGTCACAACGTTTCATGCGTCAAGGCTGTGTCAATGTCCCAAGGCGCAACAAGAGCATGAGTCGCTCTCGATTCGCGTCGTCCTTTGACTCCTGTGCCGCTACAGATGTTACGATCTGGTCTTGATCTTCGGTGCTCGTAACCGTTATGTGTTACTCTAGATGTCGAATTTTAGATTTCTCGAGTTATATTTATGTCAAAACGGTGGTTGTTGCCACCACCATATTTGCAACAAATAGTTATTAACTATATCGATTAATTCGACTTTCATTTGTTATTTTTGAAACAAGGCAAATGACTGAATGGAATGATTTCAGAAACTTGTCGTACTCTTCTAGATAGCGACACTATTCCGAATATCCCAGGAGGTTGTGCTCTAATTACTTCCGCGACAACCGAATTTCCAAACTGTTGTATCCTTGATGTTTTAATTCGTTAATGTAACCGTATGAGTAGCGTTAACTAGCGTATGAATGCAACTGGTAAATAAAATTCCACGTTTCAGCTTATCCACTATGTGCAAGAGTACTAGCACGGGAAGGACTAAAGTTTTCTTGGAATAAATAAATATTTCTGATATCGTTTTAATTGTTGACAATAATATTCAATGAATAATTTTATTGAAATCGTACATGTCAGTCATACATGAAGTGGTATAAGTTCGAAATCGAAAAAGAAAATGTTCCAATGTTAACTTTTCACCTTGCTTATACGTATGGTCGATCGCACTCTTGGAATATCGTACTGAGTTAGCATAATTGTTGAAAGACTGAATTGACAACTGAACAACTGAACTCTTAACAAACTTTTACTTGAACTGCGGTTTGACAAAATTTCAACTGGACTCTTATAAATTTTAACGGAATTGCTTGAACTTTTAACTGAACTGAACTCTTTCAAATTTTGAACTGAACTGCAAGACTCTCAACAAAACTTCGACTGACTGGATTGGACTTTATAACTAAACTGAATGACTGACTCAATAACTGAAAACTGACTTTAACTGACTGATTTTTAACTAAAAACCAATTGACTGAACTGTTCTTTGACAATTTTTACTGAACTGTTACAAAATTTTTACTGAACTCCCTGTCTGTAAATGGCTACACTTATTTATGATGAGATTATCATGGCCAAATGTCACGTGACGGATTATTTCATGATAGCGCAGAGTTTTGGTACGTGATTTCTTCTACGGACGCTGGAATCTTTGGTTCTACTGATGTCCTTTCAGAAATGTTAGTGTTTCAGCTGATGTAGTTTTCGTGAAAATATTATTGAAGTTGCTCTTTTCTAGAAATCCTTGTTGCTGCATTCTTCATGCAGTATTAGTTTCTGCTGATGGCAGGTCGTACTCCGCTAAACATGTGGTCACCTTGTTGATGCCGATATTTCATACTTTGGCGTGGGTCAGTTTGTTTGCTGCTGCAGATAATGTGTGAGAGGATCGCAGCATCTCAGCCTCTATTATCTGCTTATTGTACTGTGTATTGTGGTGGGATGGCGCGCGCAATGCGGCGCGTATCAGTGGACATATTATTGTTCTTTGTTTCTATTTCGATATTCTTAGATTTTAATATTGTTCAACAATAATTTTGTGTACTTGTTTATTGATTTATTACGACATTAAAGTATTTGTACGTGCTATATTTCTTATTTCCGTTAAGTTTTGTGTTTTTAATTCCATTTGCCTAAAATTGAGGCTCGCACAATTCGCGATTTACAGCGCATTTCTTTCACGATGCTCTGCACAATCTGTGACAGTAGGATTCGCTTTTCCGATACCGTTTTATCGAAGAGAAGTACATTTAACTTTTGTTGTATGTTGCGTATAGTATATAGTATATCGAGTATGAAAGTATTCATTTTAAATTTTAATATTTTAAGAATTTGTTAAATCCGAAAATATTAATTTTAGTAAATAGAGAGTAAAGAATATTTTGAAGTTATGTGTTACGTTAACGTATCATATACCGTATACCGGTTATGCATCGGGCAACGAGGCTCGTTTAACCAGTCAAAAATTGTCAGAATAGAATAGAATTCCCGCGTCGAACAGGGGTGAGTTTGATTGTATTTAAGTTATGTTCGCTCGTTATGTGTCTCGATTTTTGATAATGCAGCCTCTCTTAACCAATCAAGATTCATCGTCTTGTGGCGGCACTCGACAGCACAAATACCGCCATTTCGACACTAACTAAGACCGGACGACGATGGCACAGTGGTTAGCGACATAGGTTACGAACGTTCGGGACCCGGATTCGAATACTGTCGTCGTAGTCCGATATTTTTCTTCCACGGTACTTAAATAGGAAGAAAATACGACAGTACCCTAGCAAGCGACATCTACCGCCAAGAGCTATCACAATTAATACGACATATCCGCCTCAGTCTGATAACCCATAGCCATGGGTTATAACAACATCTCTCTTGAAATACGATAGTCTTTCCTAATGGATTAATTAAAGCACAAGCGAGAATCTTGTGACACGCACGGAATTCTTCTCCATGCAACGTTCTCCTTTTTCTTTTCCTTCTTTGAGCGATGTAATTAAAGGCAAAGCAGAAAAGGAAAAGGAAAATAGTGAAGGAGAATTCCATCGCAAGGAAATCTTTTGAAACAGTGTAAGATCTCCACGAAAATTCAGAGTTCGTGAAATGGAAGGAGGCAAATAGGTGCTGAAAGAACTAATTAAGAGTCTTGATGAGTTACCGCACAACAAGTAAGATGATACTTGCAAGATATTCACTATCAAAATATTTAATACAGATTGCTGTGTGAACGATGGAACGTCAGCAATGACTGCAACGTAACGTTGCATAACCTAGCCAGGAATTAAATTGTAGGTAGTTTAATTAACACGGAAAGTATTTTAATACAATTCGCGTACTTCCACAAAAACCAGAGACTTTCCTATTCGATACATTGTCAATGAGTAAAGGTTCATACCATACAATATCATTGTTGCCTCGTAACCAGTGACGTAAACCGATTAAACTTCTCGTTATCAACACCGTTTCCTTCGTTATACTAATGCAAGTAGCATCGTAGATAATAAAAATTGGATGGTCAATGCATGCGTTAATATCAGAATAGAACAGACTTTTTATTCATCATGTCAGACACGGTTCATCGTATAAAATACGATAGGAACGAAAACAGAATACTTGCGGATCGGTCGATACCATCTTATCATTTATTTACCGCAACGATTGCTCTTTAGATCTGGCAGGCGAGAGGGCAGAGAGGAACAAACTACTAATGATTGATCCTATCGTGGACGAGTGGCGGCCTAATGACAGAAGAATAAATGCCACGTGCAAAAGGTAAGACAGAGAAAGTAGACAAAAGAAAACGATGTCTACGATGATTCTCAACGGGATGCGAAAGCGTGTTGCGGATACATACGGCGTATGTACAGGTACGGGAAGGAAATTATATGCCGCAATCACTATAACATGATTCTACACCTTTTTGCATCGGTGGAAATTTGTTAAAAAAGGGTGCTGCAATCTTGACCCTGGAATTCAAATTTCTTTCTATTTGCATGGAACCGAAGTTCATGAAACGGAGTTCACTTGAAAATTTAACTTTCAATAGCTTTTGCATCTATTTTATCTTTGATATGCTTTATAATGTGATTTCATAGTTCAATGGCTGTGCCGTGTTTCTGATAACTCACTGCAGCTCGTAAAGAATACTTTAATAGTGATACATTGTTTTGTTGCTGATATCCGCATCATCAACTGCCTAGTGTTATGATGCAAATTATTTACATTTGGATGATATACGACGTAAATAGTTAATAGTTTCCCTCTTAATTTACTGTATACACAGTAATGAAATTTTAGTTTCTCGTTGAGAATGCGCAGTATTACCTCTTGGCCACCAAATCATTGGTCTAGCCAATCGCATCAATCTGGACTTTCTATTTAATAGCGACCCTCTATTATTTCCTGAGCTACTGTATAACTTTTTGCTGTTTTATCAACAATGCTCAATAACATAATATTTATATTGTATATTTTCTTTGTGAATATATTCATATCATAAGTAAAATAGCTGCAAGAACTACTGAAACGTTAACATCATTATTAAAAAAGACGATTGAATTCGACTCATGGTTCTCTTAATAAAGGTGGTCCTCGTAGCGAGTAGAATACGATGCGACCAAGTTTGACCTTGAATTTAAAATCTGTACCGATTCAGAGGTATAGAATGACACTACGATGATTGCGACATATAATTTCCGAGGGTGCATCTCTTCCAAGTGACTGGGCGATGTCTAAAAGAGGAAGAGAAATAACGATAACAAGATACAAGAGGATAAACTAAACAATGTGCATTCAACGTGATTGATGCACCGCCGCGATGCTGTAGACTAGAGGTTGTCTACAGGCGCCTGTATGCGTAGGCAACCTCCGATTGTCCATCCTCTCGCCGGATCCTCACATCCACTCCCTGTCGTTCGCTGTGTTTTCCAGAGAACGATTAAATAATGCTCTCGACTTTCCTTTTACAGCTATCAGCTTGATGGAATTACTAACTATGTAAAAAGATAAGATTTAAAAGTGCACACATTCGGAGATAATGATTGCCAGAAGTGATTTCTACCGATTTCTACCGTGATAGTCCCTTGCCGCAGACATCATGACTTAAGAATATCACTGTAATTATTTTATGAACATTCGAAAATTCATGAACGAGTTCTTCTGCGGCAAATAATTCAATCGCATTAAATCCGTAAACAGACAATTGATTGACAGGTTATGAATCGGCAGCCGTAATGCATTTTCTTCAGGATATCTGTAAAAGAAATAGAATAGGGAAAGTCTATTTTAATCGCGTTCGATTCTTCTATAATCCGCGATGTAAAAATTCGATTGGAAACATTCGCGACCAGCTACGTTTCTAATCAATTATTTTCAATCATAGCTCGCGAGCGAGTCTAAATTTATTGTGTAGCGACATTTTTCTCCAATGTGCGTGGTCATTTGAAATTCGAAGAAATTTACGATTCAACCGAATAACGACCCGAAACCAAAGTAATTTATCACGCTTTTAACATGTACTCGTTGATTTATTTATTAGAATATTTATTAAATACGTTGTAAAAGATCGCGCATCTCAATATTTCATACATAGATGGAGATGGAGATAGATGGAGTTTTCTAATCGAACAAACGTTCAACACCGAAGATGCACGATGCGATAAAAATTGTAACGTATAATTAACCACTTTGTTTTAAACAACAGTGACCGTATTAACAGAATTTTAATATCAGCACAGTTTTGCCATTTCTGGCGAAAATAATTATAAAAGTTCACTACTTGTGATGCTGGAGGATCGTTAAATTTTCATAAGAGCTGCACGAAAGCGTCGGAAGTTTATTGTCTACTTTGTATCGTGAACTATGGACAAATAATTCTACGTAGAAACGGAAAAATCACTAGAAGAAAACACCGAAGTAAATTTAAAAGAAGGATAAAGGAAATTATACAATTATAAAATTAAAATCGTAAAATTTAGATTATAAGATACAATAAGATTTATTGAAATTAGATCGCTTCTACATTAATAACATTGCACTGACACTTCAGCAATGCTAAAACCGTGTAAAGCAATGCAAATCAAACATACTCATCCTTTGACCAAAATATATTAGGACTAGTATACATGACAGTAGCAGATCCAGGAATAGTTATCGAATTTGTGAAGACGGTGGTACCTGGACGAAGATTGGAATCAACGCTGACGGTATGAACTATCAGAGAAGGAGAAAGTGGCAGGACAGCTCTAGCATTTACGGTGACAGGTACATTGGCAAAATTAAACATAACAATTACAGTGTCATTTCCTAGAGTGCGAGTAATACTCAAAACCCTTTGGTCGTATACGGTAACGTTTAAGGAACCATGTGCGATCACTGGTCGCCTTTTCACGCTCATCACACTTTTGAATACCTGGTAGTGAGAGTAATATAGCTCCTTCTGAGCTTGCAGATTCAAGGTCTTATAATTTGGATGCACGGGAAGCCAGGTTTTCGCACTGGTGGAGAATCCAGCGCTGGTGCTGTTGTCCCATTGGTACGGTGTTCTTTCGGGATCTCTGGATTTCAGAAAGTATCTGGCGGGACCAGCGTTGCAACCAGCTGGATCGACAGTTTCGGCGTACGTGAATTCTTTGTCTATCATTCCGATTTCATCACCGTTGTAAACAACCGCTATGCCAGGTAGGAGGAGTGCCATTTCGGTAATCTCATCTGCTCGTCGACTTCCGAATCTCGAGGCCACACGATGATTATCGTGGTTGCCCACGACCCAGTTCGGCACGCTACCCTGAGGCACGGTATTAACCCACTTGTCTATCAGATTTTTAAAGTCCATTGCGGTAGATTTGTTGTTCAGCTCTGTAATAAACATAAAGTTGAAGGGAACATTTGAGCCAGCATTGTAGAATTTAATAGTTAGGTCATGAGTAGTGTAGGCTTCCGTGAGAATCAATTTTGGATCGGATCGGGTACGGTTGGAGTATTCATCCATCAGTTTCCTCCAGCTTCGGAGCGTCTCGTAGGTCTCATTCTGATCTTTCGTATAAATATGCACCAGGCTATCGTAATCGTCTTTAGGGACATCGGTCCTGTTTGCGCTCGGCTCGTCCCGGAACTTGGTGTCCTCGAACATATGATTGATAGCGTCAATGCGGAAACCATCGACTCCGCGATTCATCCAGAAAGTCAATACGTTTTTCATCTCCTTATCTAAAGCCTGACTGCGATAATTCAAATCTGGCTGACCTGCAGCAAACTGATGTAGGTAGTACTGCTTGCGGACGTTGTTCCACTGCCAGGCAGATCCCTGGAAGGTGCTCAGCCAGTTATTTGGCGGCAGTCTGGTGCCATTTACGATTCTGCCATCGTGCCAGACGTAGTATTCATCGTACGGCTTTATCCTTTGAATACTCTTTTTGAACCAGGGATGGTCGTTAGAGCTATGATTAGGCACGAAGTCCATGATAACTTTGAGCCCGAGGGACTTAGCCTTAGCTACCAATTTGTCGAAATCCGCTAAAGTTCCATAATCTGGATCAATGTCTGTAAAGTTGGAGATGTCGTAACCGAAATCAACTTGTGGACTCCTATAGATTGGCGATAACCAGACGACCTTAGCACCAATGTCCTTAACGTGTTCCAGTTTGCTGGTGATACCATTCAGGTCACCGATACCATCTCCGTTGCTGTCTTTGAAACTCCTCGGGTAGATTTGGTACACGATGATATTTTTGTACCAATCCACATCCACTCCCGCGCTGAGCGCGAACAGCAAGGAACACGTTGCAATTATTAGTCGAAACATGATGGATTACTGAACCAAGAGAAACACGGTCGACTATTTATAAAACGCGACGTTATTGATTATGTTTACATGTATGCTTCGATTATCTGTTTACATGTATGCTTCGATTATCTGTTTACATGTATGCTTCGATTATCTGTTTATTAAATTCCTTAACTCAGTTAATTGAAAGATAAGTTTGTTTCGAATAAGTGTCAACGATAACGGAAAGATAGTTAGGTACTCGAATACTATCATACACCGTGTATTAATTTATTTTTTGTTATCTGATGCTTCTTTGGAAAGAAATTTTTTATGTCAAAATTGTTTTTTTCACATTCGGTAGTTTAAACAAACTGAATGCTCGCGAGGGATCACAAGTTTTTTTCTATAAGTGGAGTATATTGTACGAAACACAGCTTCTCATAAGATTCGTCGAAGTATAGAGCAACTCGAGAGACGGTTAACACTTAGAACAGCATGATCTCATGTGTACAAGGTGTTTATACGTGCCAATCTAGTTTCTATCGTTCGCCGACTAATTATATGGCCAACCGCACTCGAGCAAATCATTTACCTACTTTCTTCTCATTGAAGCTAATTATTTAAAGCTCGAGTTCCGCCGTCGCAAATAAACTCGCGACTCGTCAGCGTTACTACAGTCTTTTCTCCTTCTTATATCTGTAGGAAATCTATTATCGATGCGTTAACGCGTGATTCATGTAAAATTTCCAACTACGACGAGCATTAGCTTAACGTTAACCAATTAAAAAGCCTGTATAAAGATACAATCTCATTTCTGTTAAAATGAACAATTTTTTCAGATGGAGATATGTACATTATAAACTATGACAACGAATTGCTATGTTCCGATGTAAAAGAGGATTTCGATTTATTACCGAACACTGTTAATTTCAGTTTCAAATAGAAGTATTTGATGAAAGATGATAGGTAAAGAAGAAAGAATGATGTAATATTGTATAAAATGCAATAGGCCACAATAGAATGAAACCTCTATGTGAAAGCTGTTTTCATACATTGCATTGAGTACAGAGCTAACTTTATTATCGATAACAACCCTATATAATCGAAATGGAAAATCGAAGTGGATAAGTATTATTTACAAAGAAATAAATAATCGGCGAAAGTATTTCAAATCAGAAGTTAAAAGGATTTATCTATTCTTTTCTTTTTACAATTAGAGTATGACGTTGCCCCGTTTTATTTTTGGATCCATGCAATGAATTCGAAACGATTTATCAAAATTTCAACTCTCCATAATATTGAAATTTTCACGTAAAGATAATCAACCAGGGCACCCAGCTACTATCAGTACTCATAAAATTTCAATGATATCGCAGTATAACTAGGAAAACAAGTTACAACCAATCTTTTTACTGATCAATTCGGCTCGCTCGTCACGGATAAATGAAACAGTTCCCGGATTGATCGCTAAAATGTTTTCTGTTATGTACTGTTTTAGTGATACGCGGGTTTTCACATTGATCAGTTGCCTAACTGAAATAGCATTTTTATTACATATTAATGTTTCCAAGCACAATTCGCAGCTTTTACAAATCTTAATCTTTACCAATTTCTTGCAAAGATAGCCTGTAAGTACGATACAAATACGTAATTAAAAGATATATATATATATGTCGGGTTCACATTATGATTAGGGTTAAAAGCGTGAAAGGAATCTTCATTTGGATTAGGCATTGTTATTATGCAATAGAGAAGATATTTACTAGTACAAAATATGAGTATTATATGAGTATTTGACAAGTAACCGTAGTAATTAGATACTCGAGATGATAATGACAATGATCCTAGGTTCAATAACGAATCCGCGGTCAACGAGATGACAAAATGCGCTTTCTTCCAAAGTCCAAGTTGTACCCAACTTCCTTGTCTACGGTACAAGTATTACTGAATTAACTCTTTGTTAAAACATAGAATATCCACCGAGCGTAAGGACGCTATATAACTAGCTAATGCGACCTCACGAGAGAGTAACTTTCCGTCACGATGATGCTGCAGAGGAAAACTATATTGGGGTGTGTCTAAGGACACGAGATCATCAGATTTGTGGAGAGATGCCTTCGTTCGGAAAGTGAGGGAGATTGACGTTGCTGTTAATTGGTCAATTTCCATGTTGGTGGTTAGAGAAGGATGCTAACCACCCTTGAGAGAGAGAGAGAGAGAGAGAGAGAGAGAGAGAGAGAGAGAGAGAGAGAGTTGCTAGCGGAAGCGTTGTACGTGAGAAAAGAAGGTTCCTCGTATCTTCCTGCAGTAGGTGATAGATTTAGGAGCTGCTAAGACTAAGACTATTTGTCAGTTTGAAGAACCTCAGCTAAATAAATTCTAAGATTTATAGCGGGTCCTTAGGCTAGCTGGAAATATACAGTGAAGATGTATCGACATCTGGCCATCATCTTGTCCGAAAAAAGGGGTCTTTATGTAGCGAGCCACAGGACAGGAACCGTTGGAATGTTTACTGTCGCGTGCCGCTACAATTATATTTTTTTCACGGAGAGCTATACGGTTATTCTATATCTTTGTTAGGTAAATGTTTATCCCTTGACCGCGGCCACGTTTGGCGGCTGATTGTCGCCTCGAGCCCAAGCTCATTATTACAAATCTCGAACAACTACAATCGGATTGAATGACGGCAATTGCTTAATTACGGCTATGGTAGAATCTAGATTAAAGTGTTAAGAGATTTTCCCAAAATTCCAAAGGCTTCGGTGTCCTTTCATTTCCGACATATATATATATCTACTGATTCTAATTTTTAGTATGTACGTGACAAGCAGATAGATAAAACATACTGCGATATTTCATATATCAATGGATTCATTAAAAGGTTCTTCATGCTAGTATTATTTGTCGGATACTACTCTAGCCCAATCCTGAACCGATTCATTTTCTCTTTTATTCATACAGTATTAGAAATGCCTAAATGCTCATCAACGAGTTAAATTAGACTATATAAGTTAAGTTGGGCTGTATAAAAATGCACCCACTTACTTCAGAATTTCCAAATATCTTGAAATCTAAGATTGCGCGACGATAACATGTGTAAGAAAAAATTGTCCAGAATGTTTTCCTTGGTAACATATGTCAGGGACATTGAAATCAACGAGGCATGTCCTTTCCTATATAATAACTGTTGGTTTTCACTTTAATTTCCAACATATCTAATTTTAAAAGTCCAATAAATCTAATACAGATAATAATCAAAATTTAATGTGTTTGTACGCAGCTGGGACGAGGTATATAACATCGATTTAGTCGAACTCAGCCATCTCTTCCCATTCCGACTAAATATGAATTAGGATTATTGTTCTCATTTACAGTTTCGCTCCACAACCGCATGTCTACGATTCAGACTTTATTTATTTATTCTTACCGTAATACGAGAAGTTTCTCTGTCCGGTGCCGCTTTTTGTATATCTTCTCCTGTTTATCTTACCTCGCGTTTTCTTTTGAAAGCTACGCCATCGTGTTCTATAATCCGATGTGAAGGAGTCTATTCTAAGTTTGTTGCAAACATAGAAGCAGACAACTAAAAAATTCTACCAAATGTCCAAATTGGACAAATTGTGAATGTAAATTATTAAATAAAAGAAAAAGAAAAAAAGACATAGAAACACGAGACCGAATAACCCTATACTTTGCCAATGGCGCTCGGGGAAGTCTCCTTGTATGAAAGGCGCTTTGCTATTGTGCCTTTCTTGTACGCACGCAGGACAATTTTTGCAGTTCCGAGCTCGTGCCTAGCCATCAAGCCCACTATTTTTCTCTTTCTCCACATTTATTAATGCTAACGTGGCCTTTGTGAATCCTCGATAACATCTCCAACTGGGGATGTAGAGGGATAATAATCCTGGAATTCTATATCACAAAATCGTTCACACAGAATGAAATATTGTCTTTATGCTGGTGATATGGCAGCATGTGATTAAGGAGACCATATTTTGAAGGCCAATTTGCTGAACAATACTCTTTCAGTACAGTGCAAATGGAATCGGCTCTCTGCTCGTATTTAACTTTATCTAACAAACTTTCTGACACAGGCAAACTATTTATGATAAAATAACATAAACATCTATTTCTCGTGGCAAATCATTGACTTTGCTCTCGCGTTGGTGTAGAGTATTTCTAGACAAAGAATTTGCGAGGACTAGTTAGTTTTATCCCAAAACATAAGTCACCCTATATCAATACCGGATCAATAGCAAGCGTGATTTTTGTAATCTGGGTAATCTCATCCAACAGCTTAGTCTGAGGTGTGTACAGAGAAAGAATAACAACACACTCAAACCGGCTGGCTGCGGAAACGATCAACACAAGCATAGAAAGAAGACTGAAAAGGAAACACCTAGCTGATCTCACAAAGGATATAACCTAACAAACGCGAAGATGATACCCCGCTGGGGGTAACCATCCATATGCTATGTATATTTAAGATATAACATTTTACCTAATGTCCCACTGGACAAATTGTAAAATTGCAATTAAATAATAAAAACAAAAATGTCCTACTGGACAAATTGTAAAATTTAAACAAATAATAAAAAAACGAAATACTACTATGGGGGACAGCAGCAATGAGTCACATAAATAAATTAGAGTCACTACAATCGAAAATACTCAGAGCAATAGTTAACGTTATGTTATGTCAAAAAACGGGGATATACGCAAAGACCTAAAAATAGTAACAGTCACAGAAGAAATCGACAGGTACGCAAAAAAATACATTAGTACGCAAAAATATACGCGAAAGAATGGCAACATATTCAAACCAGCTGGTTGCTAAAGCGAGCAAAACTCTCATAAAAAGAAAACTAAAGAGGAAACAGCTCACTGACCTGACTAAAGAAATAAAATAGACAAACTGGAAGATGGTATCCTGCTGGGGGTAGACATCCACATGTTATTTAGCAATAAAACTAGAAAAATTTACCGAATGTCCAGCTGGACAAATAATTAAAAAAAATATAATCTTTATATTCGTCATGATGAACTTTTTCGACGCGTGTTACGTCGCGCGGGACATCTACACGCCAGCCCTCGCTACCTGGCCGCCAACGGTCAACTTACAGCCATCCCGATTCTCAATAGACCCAATGACCCACCATAAAGACATAAACCCTTAGCTGCATTGTCTCCACACATGTTTGCCAGTCTAATTGCCTGTCTGGAGAATTCTCTAATTCTAGAAGTATTTGCAGTTTATGGCTGGGTCTTGGAAAGGTCCTTGAGTTTATTAGGCGCTCTTAAGAATCACGGAGAAAGCGGACAGTCATCAGATGGGAAAAACCCA